>NW_013670276.1:32651-37268 GCF_000517525.1 Limulus polyphemus
CACAAAATTATGTTATCTAACTAAAGACATCTGTGTCTTGACTTCGCTGCACACAAAATTATGTTATCTAACTAAAGACATCTGTGTCCTTAAGAAGTAGATCAACTGGGCACTTCTGTTATCTAACTAAAAACAGCTGTGTCCTGACGAAGCTGATCAACTGGGCACTTCTGTTATCTAACTAAAGACATCTGTGTCCTTAAGAAGTAGATCAACTGCGCACTTCTGTTATCTAACTAAAGACGACTGTGTCCTGACGAAGCAGATCTACTGAGCACTTCTGTTATCTAACTAAAGACAGCTGTGTCCTGACGAAGCTGATCAACGGGGCACTTCTGTTATCTAACTAAAGACGATTGTGTCCTGACGAAGCAGATCTACTGGGCACTTCTGTTATCTAACTAAAGACAGCTGTGTCCTGACGAAGCAGATCAACTGGGCACTTCTGTTACCTAACTAAAGACAGCTGTGTCCTGACGAAGCAGATCAACTGGGCACTTCTGTCATCTAACTAAAGACAGCTGTGGCCTGACTTTGCTGCACACAAAAAAACTTAAACATTCTTGAAAATGATCGTTTACTTAGAAATTCAGCTCTTCTGTTAGCACAAGCAACATCAATATAGCTCTTAATAGGAGAGAGTACTACACATTGTTATAAGCATAATTTTTATGATGTAATTTTTTTGCTAGAGGGAGCTGCGGGATGTAATTATGACGCTAACATAGGCCCAGAACACTTTGAAAGTTCTTAAAGATTTGACGTCATAGTTTCTAGACGGTTCCAAGGAAGACTTAAACGTTAAGTGAAGTATGGAAAAGAAAGAGTTATTTCTAGTCGATAGAATAAATCAATCACTGTGTATTTAGTGAATTATCTGGATATGTGTTAGCTATTGCGTGTTCTTTTATGTGATCTGGTGAAAAAATTCAACATCTTACCAACGAAACGATAACAAATTAGACTATTTAAAGATTTTAGAAGCCCAAATACTTTAGTACTGACGCTAACTGTATCATACTAACGTAAAAATCCACTTACTTGTACAAAATAACTCAATATGCACCAGCTAAAGAACAACCTTACAACAATATTTCGATGTATTCATAAAATATACTCAACTTACTTAATGAACCATTAATTTCTCTTTTCACTTGAGAAAGACAAAAGTTGGGAAAATTTCAACTTTTTATAAATATAAATCGTTAGTATCGAAAAAATATTATTTTTTGCACGTGCATGTCAGGGATTATAATCTTAGAAAAGGTTACTGTTTTATCACGTTTGAGAGATCAAGCTTGAGAAAATGATGTCAACTTCTATTTTCGTGATTCAAATTTCAAGGTCTGTACCAAGCTACATTTTTATTTGTTCCTACGAAATACAGAGGTTAAGAAACAGTTATCTTTTTATCCCGTCTCAGACCTACAAAGGTTACTATGGGAAGAAGTTAATACTTTCACCTAACAGGGTCAAAGTTTTATATCCAAACAAAAAGACTGAAAGGATATATGAGTAAATATTCTGTAAAATCAGAAATAAATCAATTCAATTAAAAACAGCACACTTTGTATGACTATTGAATGACATACTCTGTCACATGGAACACTCTTAAAGTAACATGTATGACTACTGAATTACATTCTCTGTCACCGGAACACCCTTGAAACAACAGCTATGGCTACTGAATGGCATACTCTGTCACATGGAACACTCTTAAAGTAACATGTATGACTACTGAATTACATTCTCTGTCACCGGAACACCTTTAAATTAACATGTATGACTATTGAATGACATTCTCTGTCACTGGAACACCTGTAAAGTAACATGTATAACTATTGAATTATATTCTCTGTCACCTGAACACCTGTGAAACAACAGCTATGGCTACTGAATGACATACTCTGTGACATGGAACACTCTTAAAGTAACATGTATGACTACTGAATGACATTCTCTGTCACTGGAACACCTGGTGATCAACATGTACAACTATTGGCCCGTGAGGTGTTATAGTACATGTACTTTACATGTACTAATACCAAAACTTATCGTAATAAGAACGAATCCTCTTTAGAACTGGAGCATGTATAGGATATATAACTTTGTCAACCGATTTATTTCGATAAACGTCTCGACTAACCGGTTTGTTTTGATGAACCAAACGGTTTCTTTTAGAAACGTTTTCACCAATCGTTTTTTTTTAATAAACGTTTTAAACGAACGATTTCTTTTGTCAAACGTTTCAACCAAATGGTTTCTCTTTATAAAAATGGTTCGAATAACTGGTTTGTTTTGACAAACGCTTCAAATAACCGTTTGTTTTTTTTTGTTTTTTTTTTACAAACGTACCTACAAACAAGTGGTTTCTTTTAATAAACATTTAGACTAACAGATTTCTTTTGATAAATATTTCGACAAACAAATTTCTTTTGATAAACATTTCGACCAACCAGTATATTTTGACAAACGTCTCATCTAACAGGTTTGTTTTGATAAAGTTTTTGGTAATGCTGTCTTTATATTTTCAATTAGAAAAGAATGACCAGGTTATGGAAAAAAAGTTGAATAAGGCTTAGATAGACATTAGTTCTTTATGCGGAAGTTTCATGGACAAAATGAATGTCTTTATGGACCCTAAATATAATAAAAACAAATAAAGAATAGAACCTTCATCATAGTTTTATTATAAAACACGCTCAAGTTTAGTCCTATTTTGTATTGAATTCTCCACTGAGTCTTTTTTATCAAACGATTTTCCTTATAAATTCATTTACTTCCCTTATCAGGTATTTCCCTCTTCGTTAACAGGTTTGTTTAGAAAAGGGTGAACAAATGTATAAATAGAAGTCTATAAGAAAATGTTGACCAATTCAGACGTAAACATAGTGAGGGATAGCAGCGTATGCTCAGAAAATGTTGACCAATTCAGACTTAACTTAAATAAAATGAGAAATAACAGTAGACGGTTGAGATGTTACTGTTTAATTTTTGTTACTGAACTTGTTTTTTGAAGCTAAAGATGAGATGCTACTCCTCAGATATTGTTGATGAAACTGCACACGTGTTTACTAAAGTAGAAATCTGGGTGTTATTCTTTAGTTATTGTTGTTGAAACGGGACACGTGTTTAATGAAGTAGAAATCTGGGTGTTATTCTTTAGTTATTGTTGTTAAAACTGGACACTTGGTTTCTCAACTACAAATGTGGGTGTTGTTCTTTAGTTATTGTTGTTGAAACTGGACACTTGTTTTCTCAACTAGAAATCTGGGTGTTATTGTCGTTGAAATCGCTGGACACGTTTTTACTAAAGTAGAAATCTAGTTAACATTCTTTACTTATTATTGTTGAAACTGGACACGTGTTTACTAAACTAGAAATCATGGTGTTATTCTTTAGTTATAGTTGTTGAAACTGGACACGTGTTTACTAAACTAGAAATCATGGTGTTATTCTTTAGTTATAGTTGTTGAAACTGGACACGTTTTTACTAAAGTAGAAATCTAGTTAACATTCTTTACTTATTGTTGTTGAAACTGGACACGTGTTTACTAAACTAGAAATCATGGTGTTATTCTTTAGTTATAGTTGTTGAAACTGGACACGTTTTTACTAAAGTAGAAATCTAGTTAACATTCTTTACTTATTGTTGTTGAAACTGTACACGAGTTTACTAAAGTAGAAATCTGGGTGTTATTCTTTAGTTATTGTTGTTGAAACTGGACACGTGTTTACTAAAGTAGAAATCTGGGTGTTATTGTTGTTAAAACTGGACACTTCTTTTCTCAACTAGAAATCTGGGTGTTATTGTTTAGTTATTGTTGTTGAAACTGGACACTTTTTTGCTCAATTAGAGGGTTCAGTTGTTACTGTTTGTCTATATTGTTGTCGATACTGGACACGTGTTTTACTATGTAAACGTTTGAGTTGTTACTGTTTAGCTATTGTTTTTGAAACTATAAACGTTTTCTCAAGTAGAGGGTAATTTCAATGCACATGTTTTGTTTTTAACATATACATACACTTCTTATGTTGTCCTATGGAACTGACTCGTGGAAGATGTAGAATAGTATTTATTTAGGAAGAATGCTGACTCAAACTTTGGTTGTGTAGCATTGTACATCGCTACCTTAAACTAGGACATACATGATTTATTAAAAGCTTAACAAACATCTGTAAAACTTTTCATGTTAGAAATGAATTACTGGTGCAAAGATCTTAGTGTGACGTAAAACGTAAAGCTGCACCCATCCTCTTTTATATCGCGATAACTCCCACAGCAGCCTATCACCATGGATACATCTGTCATCATAGATACACGGAATCCTGTCACTGTGGATACACGGCAACTTTTCACCATGGATACACAACAATCTGTCACCGTAACTAGTTAGCAGCCTGTCACCATGGGTATTCAGTAAACTGTTACCATGACTACTCAGCAACCTGTCTTCATGGATACAGGGTAATATTTCACCATGGTTATAAGATAATCTATCAACGAATACACAGCAATCTGTCACCATGGATACATTGTAATCTGTTATCACAAATACACACAACCTATCATCACTGATACAAGACAGTCTATTACCATAGGTACACAACAACCTG
>NW_013670276.1:37526-42618 GCF_000517525.1 Limulus polyphemus
AACATGGCGAGGACAAATTTGAACGCTACTGTGTGTCATGTGATTTAGGGTTCTGATGCTACTGTGTGTCATGTGATTTAGGGTTCTGATGCTACTGTGTGTCATGTGATTTCATTTTCGTGATTTGGGGTTCTGATATAATTATAATCTCAGCGTTTCTCTGTCACGTGACCAAATCCTGTACATTTATGGATATCATGAGAATACACGTGAGCCACTGTATGTCATGTGATCAACGATTAGCGTCGCTTTAGTATGCTTGGCATTGTTGTATGTTATATTATCAAAGCTTAGCTATGCTTTGCTTCATTAGCATTGTTGTATGTCATGTGATCAAAGCTTAGCATCGCTTTGCTTCACTTAGCATTGTTGTATGTCATGTGATTAAAACTTAGCATCACTTTACTGTGCTAAGCACTGTTTTATGTCATGTGATTAAATTTTAATTTTCCTATATACCATAAGACCAAATTTTAGCGTTTCTTTATGTCACGTACAAACATAAAAATGGCTTTAAAATATCATAACTAGAAGTTATTGAGTTTGGTTCTCTTTTTAACTGTAGCTACTAAGTTCCATGATGCTTTGGGCTGTAACAAATACATTGAATGAATTTGGTTGGATCTCATTTTAATATTAAACTCGCGATAATTCTACCGGATCTGTATACATTAAAGATTTTCTTTGGTCAAGCACTACCATCTATCTATCATATTTGTTTAAGGCATTAATTATTTTAAAAGCATAGCTTAAAACAAACTTAGTAGAGTGAGTTTACTTTGTTGTTTTTTTTCCCCATACCATCACCTGTCATCTCCAGAGTGACTGTAAGAGCTGTTTGAAAAATGTTTGATTTAGAGTTTGGTACAGTATCAAGTTGAACCTTATAATATCACCCGAGTACATTGTTAACATCATGATAATTAAGGTTTAGCCCTATAATATCGCCCGGGCACATTGTTAACATCATAATAATTAAAGTTTATCCCTATAATATCGTCCGGGTACATTTTCAACATAACGATTGTTAAAGTTTATCCCTATAATAACGTCCGGGTACATTGTTAACATGTTATAAACATGACAGTGTTATAAACATAACGTAATGTAGAAACTGACAGTGTTATAAACATAACGTAATAAAGACTCGTGCATTTTGATCCTAATCACTTCAACTTCAGTATTTTTATATTGGATATTATAAGATGCATGTTCTAACCCTAAAATATCACCTCAACTTCGGTGTTTTAATATTGGATATTATAAGATGCATGTTCTAACTCTAAACTATCACCTTAACTTCGGTATTTTAATATTGGATATTATAAGATGCATGTTCTAACCCTAAAATATCACCTCAACTTCGGTGTTTTAATATTGGATATTATAAAATGCATGTTCTAACCCTGAAATATCACCCCAACTTCGGTGTTTTAATATTGGATATTATAAGATGTATGCATCTAACCCTAAGATATCACCTCAACTTCGGTATTTTAATATCGGATATTATAAGATGCATGTTCTAACCCTAAAACATCATTTCAGCTTCGGTATTTTAATATTGGATATCACAAGTCTACAAAAGTATTTTGATTATTAAACTTAGTTTCAATCGTTCACTTGGATCGAATTTCGAAACTTCCACAACTTTAGACCGTGTGTTATTGTTACAAGTTACATCTACCTAAAACATAAATATGTAAGAGGTATTTTCCTTATGTGTGTGTGGAAACAAAGGTAGAAACTTTGTACAGTTTTCAAGCACGTGTAGGTGCACACGGAAGTGTATGTGTTGTGAACTGTGCCTAATGTTAAAGTCTGTTCGGTTTGCTGTGTACTTTTTACACATTTACCGAAGATAACGTGGATACGTTATTTCCTAAGTGTTGCATGTCGTAATATATAGTAATAAGGAAAGTGGGTGGTAAGGTAAGAATTTATGTATGTGGAGGACGGGGAGATGGGGCTAGACCAAGTTAACCAGCAAAGCCAGCTGCCAAGATATGTAAAATGTTGCAAAACCTCAGTATGACAAGGCTAAGCATATAAGGCATTGAATAAGGAAAGTGGGTGATAAGGTAATAATTTATGTATGTGGAGGACGGGGAGATGAGGCTAGACCAAGTTAACCAGCAAAGCCAGCTGCTAAGATATGTAAAATACTGTAATAATAATTGTTGCAAAACCTCAGTATCAGGCATTGGTTAGTTGTTTTTATACGTATAAAGTTGATATATATAAACACGCATATCTTAGGGTTAGGACATCAAGTTCATTTGAAACACGTAGGTGTGTGTTTTGTGTAAGAGGTTGGATGTGAATTGAACGCCACATGCAACACTATGCTTGTTTCATCATCAAGTCTTTTGGTTGTTTTAACATATTTTCTTTATCTTCTACAGGTATTTTACATTCCCTTCCCCTGGCATGTCATTCTGTCAGCACGTGAAACGCAACACGTAGCGGTCTTGATTAAGAAATGAGACAGTTGCAAAATAACCTACGTGCTTATCAGGGTCTATAATAACCTACCTGCTTATAAGGGTCTATAATAACGTACATGCTTATCAGAGTCTATAATAGCAGACGTGCTTATCAGAGTCTATAATAACATACGTGCTTATCAGGGTCTATAATAACATACGTGCTTATCAGGGTATATAATAACATACGTGCTTATCCAGGGTGTATAATAACATACGTGCTTATCAGAGTCTATAATAACATACGTGCTTATCAGGGTCTATAATAACATACGTGCTTATCAGGGTATATAATAACATACGTGCATATCAGGGTATATAATAACATACGTGCTTATCCAGGGTCTATAATAACCTACGTGCTTATCAGGGTCTATAATAACATACGTGCTTATCAGGGTCTATAATAAACTACGTACTTTTCAGGGTCTATAATAACCTACGTGCTTATCAAGGTCTATAATAACCTACGTGCTTATCAGGGTCTATTATTTATTAGGTGCAACACAATAATTTATTTTTCTACTCTGTTACTGCTTTAGATTTTTTGTATGCTGTTAAGTACTAAGCAACACAATGGGCTATCTGTGCCGTGCCCATCACAGATATCGAAATCAGATTTTTAGCGTTATAAGCCTTCAGACTTAACGCTGAGCCACTGGTGGCAAATAATAAAAGAACCTAGAAGTAACAATTTTGTTAGTCCTAGCAGATGCATCGAAGAGAGAAAAATGTTTCAAGAAAACTGGTAGTTTCATAGTTACAAAATAACATGCATTTATACAAACACTAGTCTCCTTCTTACAGTAGTCTTCCAATTTACTACACGCCATGTTTCCCTTATATCAGGTCGTTAAGAAATTAATGTCGCGTTTTGGAACACTTTCATTAAAGTACATCACGTATAATAATTAAACAAACCGTCTAAACGTCACATGGGTGGTTAGGGCACTCGACTCGCAATCTGAGGGTTGCGGTTCGAATCCCCGTCACACCAAACATGCTCGCCCTTTGATTAAGATATTTATCAGTGAAAATTGGGGCATATCATCTGCTGATGAGGCCCCCATAAAAAAAAATAATAAAAAATACTCTAATCCCTTAATCACGGAAGAATTTTACCATGTAATAATATGTGGCTGTTACGAATCTAAAAAAAAATTTATAATAGATGGCGACACTCTATTCAAGTTACGCAACATTTTGTATTCATTGAAGTACTTATAAGTTGATTAATTTATTAAAGATTTTAAGCAGAGTAATAATTTAAAAGTCAACTAATTCCATTCATTAAAATTATTGGGTAAAAAAAAAACCAAACATGGCTAGCAGAAAGAACAAAATAAGCTAATATTGTTTGGTTTCATTTTCGGTTTTTGTTAACTAAAAAGTATCTTTCTTTTACTCTCTGCGTGTATATATATATATATATTAAGGAACAAAGCGTCTATCCACAAGAAAAAAAAGTCCATCACAGCAACAAGATAACAAATAAGACCAAGACATATATTATATGATGAGAGATATGTTACATGATGTATCCTAGTTTTTGAGACGTCTGATAAAATAGGACCCAGATAGCGAGCGATAGGGATACACGGTCTATCAAATTTAAACTCCTCTTGTCTGCCTTTGAAACAAAACAAAAAAAAACATCTTCTGATCATCCTTTCAATACATAAAACACAACACGTAACAGTGATAATCCTATCACGACGTAACTGGAACTTTCTATGTGTATATATAACTTCATTACTTTGGTTGATTATACTCTCTCAGAAATTTGAAAATAAGTTGGTTCTATGTAAATGTTTTCATAGTTTTTCATGACGGATACCTTGAAAACTAGTTTACATTTAAGTTTGAGGTTTTCTCTGAAGTAAAGTATTTCATTTTTTAACATAAACTAAAGATTATAAGTCAAGGTACTGCCATTTTTCATTGGTTCTCTCTTTGATCTTAGTATGGTTCCCGTGTTGCTTACGTTAGAAGACTGACATTGTTTGATCAGAGGTTACGTCACTACCAAATGATTACGGAAACATGAGAGGTCACGCGCTGATCCTGCAAGTTTTAGTTGTTACAGGTGTCTCCATAATTTGGTATGAGTTGAAGAAAGAGATTATCTTGCAGAGTCGGCGTTCCTTTGTGTTTGTTTCAAGAGAATATGACTAAATCGGAAAATATGACTGCCACCCACGAGCCCTCGACTTTCGACCCGTTCTCCATATTAGTTCACATTGTGTTGTTGATGTTCACATATCAAGTTGCTTCACCTTCACTTGGATGTGTGAAAGTCGTAGCTCCTACTACATCATGCTCCAAGTTTAAAGCTGATTTATAAATGTTTAGAATCAAACAATACTTTACAAACAAGACTACAATTCAGAAAACAACAGGCAAGACTACCCTTTAAAAATTCAAAAACAAGTCTAGCCTACAAAAATTCACAACAGGAAGACTACCCTTTAAAAATTCAAAAACAAGTCTAGCCTACAAAAATTCACAACAAGAAGACTACCGTTTAAAAATTCAAAAACAACGCTAGCCTATAAAAATTCACAACAAGAAGACTACCATTTAAAAATTCAAAAACAAGGCTAGCC
>NW_013670276.1:43307-48625 GCF_000517525.1 Limulus polyphemus
CAAAAACAAGGCTAGCCTATAAAAATTCACAACAAGAAGACTACCGTTTAAAAATTCAAAAACAAGGCTAGCCTATAAAAATTCACAACAAGAAGACTACCGTTTAAAAATTCAAAAACAAAGCTAGCCTATAAAAATTCAAAAACAACGCTAGCCTATAAAAATTCAAAACAACAAGACTACCCTTTGAAAAATCCGAACAACAAGACTACCCTTTAAAAACTCAAAACAACAAGACTACCCTTTAAAAATTCAAAAACAAGACTACCCTTTAAAGATTCACAACAAAAGACCACCCTTTAAAAATTCAAAAACAATACTATCCTTTAAAAATTTACAAGACTAGCCTATAAAAATTCACAAAACAAGACTACCCTTTAAAAATGTACAACAAGACTAGCCTATAAAAATTCACAAAAACAAGACTACCCTTTAAAAATTCACAACAACAAGACTAGCCTATAAAAATTCACAACAACAAGACTACCTTTTAAAGACTCACAACAAGACTACTCTTTAAAAATTCATAACAATCAAGGCTACCCTTTAAAAATTCAAAAACAAGACTACATTTAAAAAATTCATATTTAGCTTTAGTTTGTCAACACTAAGTTATGGATACATTGAAACTGTATACATTGTAGAAGGTTCAAGTTTCTACTTCTACGTGTTCTTTGTACTACTGTTACATCATGTGGCTTTCTATGCAAGTGCTGACATCTATATATTATTACTTCCACGTTCTTTTTTTTATGCAGTTTGAGTGAAAGATTGAAATTTCTTCTAGATAAGTTGCTTCTGCAGTGGGTTCTCAGATTAGAATTAAGTAGCTTCAAGTTGTACTCAGAACTCGAGCGAAAATTTAAAATCACTGACAATTAAGTCTCACTCGAAGCTCGAGCACCCTTTTTTGAAACGTTTAAGCACAGTTTAAATGCAATTAATAACGTATCTCGAGAGTCATGCCGCTATCTCGGTAGAAATAAAACAGTCGACTATGATTACAAAGAAATTACATTCTTTAACGTTAGGTTTTATCGTGTTCTCCTGGTGCTGCTTCCACTCGCATAGTAACAGTTTTAAAATTTCTTAGCTCCTTCTTGAGACTCTTCGATAAAAAGTTAAATAAAGGAACGCGAATTTCTCTCTAATTCTGGATATCTTTAGTTCAACTATAACCGAGAAGAAACGCCTCGAATAAACTATTAGTTGTCTGAAAATTTCTCATCTGTAACTGTATAATGTTGCCTTTCAAAGTAAGCAACCATAGCAACAGTTTGAAAGCAACGATTCTAAAGAAAACTCCGATAATGAGGTTTTAAACAGATACCCTTTTTTAAGTATCCATTCAGCCAATGTTACTGAAGTTGATGGCAACTACACTTATTCAACCAATGTTACTGAAGTTGATGGCTGTGTATTGATTTTATTACCTTTTGCCTTAGGAGCCCAACGTAAAGTACTTGTGTTTCTTTGGTAGCATGGGTTTTAAATGAAAAAAGTACTGCTCTAGCACAGTCGAGTAAGGAATGAATGGGTCATAATGAAAACGTATGATTCTACAAAAGCTCGGGTCATGAGTCATAATATAAAATACGTCTCTACAACAGCCATGTTAAGAGTCATAATGAAAAATTATAACTGTACAACAACTAAGTCGTGGGTCATAATATAAAAGTATAACTGGGTCATGGTTCTTAATGAATGGATGCACAGGGATGTTAGCAATGGGGGGGGGGGTCATTTTACATTCGGAAGAACGATCCGGAAAAATAGGTATAATATAGCTAGTGAAGAAGTACACTAGTGATTGGAAATTTTGTTACTGAAGTTGATGACAACTTCACTTGTTCAACCAATGTTACTGAAGTTGATGACAACTTCACTTGTTCAACCAATGTTACTGAAGTTGATGACAACTACACTTGTTCAACCAATGTTACTGAAGTTGATGACAACTACACTTGTTCAACCAATGTTACTGAAGTTACTTTGTTACTGAAGTTGATGGCAACCTCACTTGTTCAACAAATTTTACTGAAGTTGATGGCAACTTCACTTGTTCGATCAATGTTATTGAAGTTACTTTGTTACTGAAGTTGATGGCAACTACACTTGTTCAACCAATGTTTTTTGGATTTCCGTTGTAAACTGCAAAATACTTTTGCAAGCTTTCACAACAGGAACAGTAATTAGTCAGGCCAGGATCCAGATTAGGAAAGACCTGATAAATATAAAACAGGAACATTAATTAATCAGGCCTAGATCCGGATTAAGAAAGACTTGATAAATATAAAACAGAAACAGTAATTAATCAGTGCTTGGATCCAGCTAAGGATAGACCTGATATTATAAACAGAAAAAGTAATTAATTAGGCCTAGATCCGGATTAAGAAAAACCTGATAAATATACAACAGGAACAGTAATTAATCAGAACTAGATTCGGACTAGGAAATACTTGATATTATAAACATTAAAGGTAATTAATTAGGCCTAGATCCGGATTAGGAAAGACCTGATAAATATAAAACAGGAAAAGTAATTAATCAGGCCTAGATCCGGTTTAGGAAATACATAATATATATATACAACAGGAACAGTAATTAATCAGAGCTAGATCCGGATTAAGATAGACCTGATATTATACAACAGGAACAGTAATTAATCAGGCCTAAATCCGGATTAGGAAATACCTTGTAAATATAATATAAGAAAAGTAATTAATCTGGCCTAGATCCGGACTAGGAAAGACCTGATATATATATATATATATATACAACAGGAACAGTAATTAATCAGGCCAGGATCCGGATTAGGAAAGACCTGATATATATATACAATAGGAACAATAACTAATCACACATAGATCCGGATTAGTAAAGACCTGATATATATACAACAGGAACAGTAATTAATCAGGCCTAGATCCGGTTTAGGAAAGATCTGATATACATAGAACAGTAATTAATCAGACATAGATCCGGATTAGGAAAGACCTGATATACACACAATAAGAACAGTAATTAATCAGACATAGATCCGGATTAGGAAAGACCTGATATACATACAATAAGAACAGTAATTAATTAGACATAGATCCGGATTAGTAAAGACCTGTTATATATACAGCAAGAACAGTAATTAATCAGGCCTAGATCCGGATTAGGAAAGACCTGATATACATACAATAAGAACAGTAATTAATCAGACATAGATCCGGATTAGTAAAGACCTGATATATATACAACAAGAACAGTAATTAATCAGGCCTAGATCGGATTAGGAAAGACCTGATATACATACAACAGGAATATTAATTAATCAGGCCTGGATCCGGATTAGGAAACACCTGATATATATATACAACAGAAACAGTAAATAATCAGGCCTGGATCCGGATTAGGAAAGACCTGATATATATACAACAGGAACAGTAATTAATCAGTCCTGTATCCGGATTAGGAAATACCTGATATTATACAACAGGAACAGTAATTAATCAGACCTAGATCCGGATTAAGATAGACCTGATATTATACAACAGGAACAGTAAATAATCAGGCCTGGATTCGGATTAGGAAACACCTGATATATATACAACAGGAACAGTAATTAATCATGCCTGGATTCGGATTAGGAAACACCTGATATATATACAACAGGAATAGTAATTAATCAGGCCTGGATCCGGATTAGGAAACACCTGATACATATACAACAGGAACAGTAATTAATCAGCCCTGGATCCGGATTAGAAAAGACCTGATATACATACAACAGAAACAGTAATTAATCAGGCCTGGATCCGGATTAGGAAAGACCTGATATATATATATACAACAGGAACAGTAATTAATGAGGCCTGGATCCGGATTAGGAATGACCCGATAATTATACCACAGGAACAGTAAATATTTAGGCCTAGATCTGGATCAAAATGACCTGATAAATGTATTCCAGTTCCTCAGCTACAGTTAGGGCTCTGAGTTAATTAGAAATTTTTATTTCAATGTAACAAAAGTTCATAAGTTGTCATTTGATTGAAGAGTATAAGAATTAGAGAGGATTTTAATGTAAAGAAATGTTTATGATTGTGTCCTACTTTTCGGAAAGAAAGTAAAAAAAAAAAGAAAGAGTTTGATTTATCTCTTTTAAGAACCATCCTTTATCTATATTTTTCATTGTCCACATCTCTTTCTCAAAGTAATTTCCTTTATCTATTAATTTCAGTGTCCAACACTGTTTTCCAGAGTCATTTCCTTTATCTACTGTTTCATTGTCCACATCTGTTTTCCAGAGTAACTTCGTTTATCTACTGTTTTCACTGTCCAAGACTATTTCTCAGAGTAATTTCCTTTATCTACTGTTTTTATTGTCCCTGAATGTTTCTCAGAAAAACTTCCTTTATATTCTGTTTTCATTGTCCCCGACTGTTTCTCAGAGTAACTTCATTTATCGACTTTTTTCCATTGTCCCCGACTGTTTCTCAGAGTATCTTCTTTTATCTACTGTTTTCATTGTTCGTGTCTGAGCAGTTTTCTTTTTCCCTCTCAGCTTTAGGCCTGGTATGGCTTTGCGGTTAGGACTCTTGACTCGCCGAACATGTTCGCAATTTCAGCTGTGGGGTCGCTGTAAAGTGACAGTCAATCCCACTATTCGTAAGTTAAAGAGTAACCCAACAGTTGGCGGTAGGTGGTGTTGACTAGCTGCTTTCTCTCTAGTTTATCATTGCTAAATTAGGGACGTCTAACGCAATTAGCCCTCTAGTAGCTTTGCGTGAATTTAAAAACCAACCAACAAATTCCCTCATCTTTCTTTTATTTTCACTAACAATTCCACATGAATTGTTGCATTTTCGATCAGCAAACCTCACTGTAAACCACACATTAGAAAATTCAGTTGTAAGTAAAACTCTGGTCAACCCAAGGAGTTGTCACTAGTACTCCTACTAACTAAAGGCTTCTTCACTGGATCTTCTACTAACCCAAGGAATTTTCACTAGTACTCGTACTAGTCTAAGGGTTTTTCACTAGTACTCGTGTCAACCCAAGGAGTTGCCACTAGTACTCTTACCATCCCAAGGAGTTGTCACTAGTACTTCTACTAACTAAAGGCTTCTTCACTGGTTCTTCTACTAACCCAAGGAACTTTCACTAGTACTCTTGTCAACCCAAGGAGTTGCCACTAGTACTCTTACCATCCCAAGGAGTTGTCACTAGTACTTCTACTAACTAAAGGCTTCTTCACTGGTTCTTCTACTAACCCAAGGAATTTTCACTAGTACTCTTGTCAACCCAAGGAGTTGCCACTAGTACTC
>NW_013670276.1:49472-62479 GCF_000517525.1 Limulus polyphemus
ACTAAAGGCTTCTTCACTGGTTCTTTTACTAACCCAAGGAATTTTCACTAGTACTCGTACTAATCTAAGGGTTTTTTTCACTAGTACTCTTGTCAACCCAAGCAGTTGCCACTAGTACTCTTACCATACCAAGGAGTTGTCACTAGTACTCTTACCATACCAAGGAGTTGCCACTAGTACTCTTGTCAACCCAAGCAGTTGCCACTAGTACTTTTACCATACCAAGAAGTTGTCACTAGTACTCTTACCATACCAAGGAGTTGCCATTAGTACTCCTGTCAACCCAAGGAGTTGCCACTAGTATTCCTGTCAACCCAAGGAGTTACCACTAGTATTCTTGTCAATCCAAGGAGTTGCCACTAGTACTCCTCTCAACTCAAGGAGTTACCATTAGTATTCTTGTCAACCCAAGGAGTTGTCATTGGTACTCCTGTTAACCTAAGGTATTTTCATTAATACTCCTGGTAACTCAAAGGGTTTTCATTAGCACTCCTGCCAAGTTAACGAGTTTTCACTACTGTTTCTTTCAGCTCACTAGAACTTCTGCCGATAAATACAAATAACTATGCATCACTAACAAATGTAGCCCACGATGGTCTAGAATCTTCTGGATGAAGAGGAACCTTAAATCACAAGAACGGAAAAAGTCACTTATATCACCTTTCTAGAGTACTAGTTTACTGTAAAACACGTACTTAGCTTCTGAGCAGTGTTGAAATATTTTAACCTATCATCTTAGTCACATTTCACATCAAACCTGTCAGGCAAGCGCAATTTAATAAAAGTCGATATCCGTTTTTAAACTCTCGTCTTGTGGTGTTTCATGATTCATCGCTCAAATCTAATGTGTGGGTGGTCGTGAAAGCTTAACTGTCAATTTAAGAACAGTATGAGATTCTTTGAAAGATGAGTTATCATTTGTTCGTTTCTGTTGTTGACATCCGCTTAACTATCAAGCTGATAAGGATATTGTAATATCAAATATTCCTTCTTGTTACACATTGTATTTTCCACATTGTTATCCTTGAACTGACTGTAAGAATGGTAAACATTGTTATCCTTGAACTGACTGTAATATTGGTAAACATTGTTATCCTTGAACTGACTGTAAGAATGGTAAACATTGTTATCCTTGAACTGACTGTAATATTGGTAAACATTGTCATCCTTGAACTGACTGTAATATTGGTAGATATTGTTATCCTTGAACTGTAAGATTGGTATACATTGTTATCCTTGAACTGGTAGTAAGTTTGGTAGACAGTTTTATCCTTGAGCTGACTGTAAGATTAGTAGACATTGTTATTCTTGAATGGTAAGATTAGTCAATTTCTTATCCTTGAACTGTCTTCAAGATTGATGGACATTGTTATCCTTTATCTGACTGTAAAATTGGAAGACGTTATTATCCTTGAACTGACTGTAAGAGAAGTAGACACTGTTATTTTTAACTGTATGATTGGTAGACATTGTTATCCTTGAACTGTAAGATTGGCAGACATTGTTATCCTTGAACTGGCTGTAAGATCGGTAGACATTGTTATCCTTGAACTGGCTATAAGAGTAATAGAAATTGTTATTCTTGAACTGACTGTAAAAGTAGTAGACATTGTTATTCTTAACTGTTTGATTGGTTGACATTATTATCCTTGAACTACGGTAAGATTGGTAAACATTGTTATCTTTGATGTGAATGTAAGAGTAGTAGACATTGATATTCCTGAACTGTAAGATTGGTAGACATTATTATCCTTGAACTACGGTAAGATTGGTAAACATTGTTATCTTTGATGTGACTGTAAGAGTAGTAGACATTGTTATTCTTAACTGTTTGATTGGTAGACATTATTATCCTTGAACTACGGTAAGATTGGTAAACATTGTTATCTTTGATGTGACTGTAAGAGTAGTAGACATTGATATTCCTGAACTGTAAGATTGGTAGACATTATTATCCTTGAACTACGGTAAGATTGGTAAACATTGTTATCTTTGATGTGACTGTAAGAGTAGTAGACATTGATATTCCTGAACTGTAAGATTGGTAGACATTGTTATCTGTAAGCTATATTGTGAGGTATATAATGTCTTACTAACTTCGTTATCTTCAGATTTACAGTGTGATTATGAATGAAGTTATCCTTACCTTGTTAATAAAAAAGAATGTATTGTTATTTCGATTGATATCCCCAACTTCTAAGTAATATTTTATTTTAGTAACCACGAAGTATTTTTGATCACTAATCTAAAGGATAAAGATAGTTAAGGTTTACATTTATGTAAGGTTACAGATGTTATGAAGTTCATAAATATTTTACACTTGATCATGTAACTAGAGGAGTGTCTTTATTGTAAAACTTTGCCTAACACTGAAATAGTGTCTTTATTGTAAAACTGTCCCTAACACTGAATGGGCGTCTTTATTGTAAAACTTTGCCTAAAACTGAATGGGCGTCTTTATTGTAAAACTTTGCCTAACACTGAAAGAACGTCTTTATTGTAAAACTTTTCCTAACACTGGATGGGCGTCTTTATGGTAAAACTTTACTTGACACTGAAAGAACGTCTTTATTGTAAAACTTTGCCTGACATTGAAAGAACGTCTTTATTGTAAAACTTTGCCTAACACTGAATAAACGTCTTTATTGTAAAACTTTGCCTAACACTGAATGGGCGTCTTTATGGTAAAACTTTAGCTGACACTGAAAGAACGTCTTTATTGTAAAACTTTGCCTGACACTGAAAGAACGTCTTTATTGTAAAACTTTGCCTAACACTGAATGGGCGTCTTTATTGTAAAACTTTGCCTAACACTGAACGGGCGTCTTTATTGTAAAACTTTGCCTAACACTGGATGGGCCTTTTTATTGTAAAACTTTTCCTAACACTGGATGGGCGTCTTTATTGTAAAACTTTGCCTGACACTGGATGGGCATCTTTATTGTAAAACTTTGCCTGATACTGGATGGGCGTTTTTATTGTAAAACTTTACCTAAACTTTCCTCATGTAACATACTCTGCTAAGTAAAATATGATCATGATGCTGATATTGTTGTTTCAAGGCCCCGCATGGCCGGGTGGTGAGGGCAATCTGAGGGTCGCGGGATCGAATCCCTGTCACACCAAACATGCTCGCCCTTTCAGCCGTTTCAGTCAATCACACTATTCGTTGGTAAAAGAGTAGACCAAGAGTTGGCGGTAGGTGGTGATGACTAGCTGCCTTCCCTCTAGTCTTTCACTATTAAATTAGGGACAGCTACCGCAGATAGCCCTCGTGTAGCTTTGCGCGAAATTCAAAACAAACAAACAAACTTGTTTCAAACAAATACGTTTTCTCAGTAGATTATCTGTCGTCTATAGACTATTAATAACTCAAAACATGGAGTGGATAATTTCCATTATCTTCTGATTTAGGAATATAAGCACCAACTGACCGATTTATCCAAACCAAAACAGTTTTTCTTGTACGATTTTTGAACGCTAATTAATGTTACAAGCTTGGTATAAGTGACTCTACATGTTCAGACATGTGATTGATTTTATTTATGAGGGTCTTGAAATAATTATTTATATCTAATCATTTCTAGAAGGGTGTAATAGTGAGTAATAATTTTATGACAACGAAAACTTTAATATTTCTTTTCAAGCACATTGTACTTATATGTTAAAAACAAAATCATACTCTGATGACGATAACTAGGACTAGTTTCTACAGTGTTAGCTAAGCCTATATTAACGGGTGTAGCTACGTTAACACTGATGATAGCAACTGTGTTACCGAACCTAATCGGCTGTAACTAATAATAAAGATTTTACCTTGTATTGTGTCAAAAAACGTCGTATTTTGCGTTTTTTTATTCTTAATTGAAATAAAAAACCTATGTTTTACTATAGCATAATTTTCATCATCTTTAACGTCTCTAGTCATTCTTTGAATAAATTTAGTGTCATGAGTGGCCTCCAGGTGTTTCTCCCACTCTGTCGCCCATGTGTTTTACTTTGTTAGTCGTATTTTTGTGTAGTTGAGCTAAATATCTCAAGCGGAGATAATCGACCATAGATTAAGTACACCTCCATGGATCAAGTTGTTTTATAACGTCCCCGTTGTCTTCTCCCACCTCTTTCCCCTGCCTATTCATCCATCTGACATGACTAACACTGTAACGTGTGTATGTGTGGGGTGGAATACAAGCTTCGGCCTCTTAACGCGCGCGTGATTCTAAGCTGTCCAGCGGCAGGTAACCTAGCAACGGTTTCTGCGGCGTCTGGCACGTGCCCGCTGTCTCAAGTCATTATCACCGTTACTTTCTATTGAACCACATCATCCCAGCTGTTGGCCCGCGGCCGCCTACCAGACACCGCAACCATCAGCCCAAAACTCAGGAGACTGTGTCCAACCCACCAATTCTTTGTGTAATGGCTTCACACAGTTAACGGCCTTTTAGTTGGCCAAGAAGATTAAAAAATGGCCTCAAAAGCTTTTTGTAATTCGTAATTCTTAATTTGAAAAACAAAAACAAATAAACAAAATAACAAAATACTTATAACACTAAAATTCAGATTTCGATACTCGTAGTGGGCACAGCACAGATAGCCCAATATGTAGTTTTGTACTTAAAAACAAAGAAACAAAATGTTATTTCTGTCGGGTTTAATTTTTGTTTTATTAGAGAAAATCGTACATAACTCCTTTCTGGACAATTTCTGGACGAATTAAGTACCGTGAAATATCGTTTTTAATGTGTTTTTATATAATCAAAACCATCACATTTATTCTTTTCACTTTATATAAAAGCTCGAGGAGAAATATCAAAAAATAAATCAAGTAAAACATCCTAAATATCTATTTTATTTGGGCTGAATTCCTTGAAGAACTACCCGTGACTATTTTTATATTATTTGGGCTGAATTCCTTGAAGAACTACCCGTGACTATTTTTATTTTATTTGGGCTGAATTCCTTGAAGAACTACCCGTGACTATCTTTATATTATTTGGGCTGAATTCCTTGAAAAACTACCAGTGACTATTTTTATATTCTTTGGGCTGAATTCCTTGAAGAACTACCACTGACTATTTTTATATTCTTTGGGCTGAATTTCTTGAAGAACTACCCGTGACTATTTTTATATTATTTGGGCTGAATTCCGTGAAGAACTACCCGTGACTATTTTTATTTTATTTGGGCTGAATTCCTTGAAGAACTACCCGTGACTATTTTTATATTATTTGGGCTGAATTCCTTGAAGAACTACCCGTGACTATTTTTATATTATTTGGACTGAATTCCTTGAAAAACTACCAGTGACTATTTTTATATTATTTAGGCTGAATTCCTTGAAGAACTATCCGTGACTATTTTTATTTTATTTGGGCTGAATGCCTTGAAGAACTACCCGTGACTATTTTTAATTTCTTTGAGCTGAATTCCTTGAAGAACTACCCGTGACTATTTTTATATTATTTGGGCTGAATTCCTTGAAAAACTACCAGTGAATATTTTAATATTATTTGGGCTGAATTCCTTGAAGAACTACCAGTGACTATTTTTATATTATTTGGGCTGAATTCATTGAACAACAACCAGTGACTATTTTTATTTCATTTGGGCTGAATTCATTGAACAACAACCAGTGACTATTTTTATTTCATTTGGGCTGAATTCATTGAACAACTACCAGTGACTATTTTTATTTCATTTCAGCTGAATTCATTGAACAACTACCAGTGACTATTTTTATTTCATTTGGGCTGAATTCCTTGAACAACTACCAGTGACTATTTTTATTTTATTTGGGCTGAATTCCTTGAAGAACTATCCGAGACTATTTTTATTTTATTTGGGCTGAATTCCTTGAACAACTACCAGTGACTATCTTTATTTTATTTGGACTGAATACCTTGAAGAACTACCAGTGACTATTTTTATTTTATTTTGGCTGAATTCCTTGAAGAACCACCCGTGAGTACTTTTATTATTCTTTGCTCGGAAAAGTTGACTACTTCAATTCCATAAGCTCCTGGTGGATGAGCGGTAAGTTTACGGACTTACAACGCTAAAATTCGGGGCTTAATTCCAGCCGATGGACATAGCGCAGAAAGACCATTGTGTGGCTTTGCTCTGAAACGAACAAATAATCAGTACGATAAACCAGGGATATTTTATGCCATGTTTATGTGAGAATAAGTTCAATTATTTTAAATCATTACACGGTGTGTAATCACGAGGTTATCTTGTCGCGATGATTTAACTTCTGACATCAGTTTCGTTTTTAAACTCCGAAAGTAATGTTTGTCTCACGATATATCTGCACGTGCTTAGAGATCTTAGCTCGACGATACCCTCGTCGTATCTACTTCACCTTCAGCTATCTAATCTAATCTTTTGTTGTTGACTGGATCATTGGAGAGCCGCCTGTCCATAAAGTCAAAATATTTATCTTCAAGTAAAGGTATATACTAGTAGTAAAAGAGTGACAGCAGCACGATGACATGAAACAGTTTCGACTTTTATGGAACCATGATGTTAGGCTTAAGGTACAGTCAACTTATTTAGACGACTCGTTATTCTGAGTAAACATTTTCTGGTGCGAGATTACAAATGGTCGGGAACTCGGTTTATGAAAATCAGGAAATACGAACTGTCCCATGTAGGGTGTAATTATACTAGTATTAACTACATTTAAACCCAAGCTAAAACTACGCTTTAACTGAATGGATCGTTGAACAAGTCAGGTAAGTTTATTTTTAGTTGTTTGTTGGTTCCTCTTACAGCTGACAAACAACTTTGTCAACTGGTCTTTTAGATTTACATAAGTACGTGGGACTTACATCGGATGATCAGGTCATCCTTGTTTGACCACGCAGTCCAAAGCTAGAAGTCGTTTTTATTTCAAAGTCAAAATATTAAAACAAGAAATTAACATCAAAATTATGTTGATACAATGTAGATTTTTAATTATATATATATTTCTTAATAATGATTTTCTTTTTGTCAGACCGATTGGTTTGTTTTCAAGGAGAACAACAAGAGATGGTTTCATGCTACATGATTATACATATTTATTTTCGGGGGGGAGGGAGGGGGAGAATGGAATTTCTATTTGTTTAATCGCCGATAAGAAAGACATTTATATTCAGTTATATAAATGTACTGTGTCATTTTTAACGTACTCTCCTGTAACTTTGAGCTAGACAACGGACAGGAAACGTACATAAGAAGTTCTGTGTTTAACCCAACATGGCCAGATGATGATTATCTTCATTGTACTCCTCCCCAAACACACCTTTAGATGTTCTGTGTTTAACCCAACATGGCCAGATTATGATAATCTTTATCGTAATCCTCCCCAACACACACCTTTAAATGTTCTGTGTTTAACCCAACATGGCCAGATGATGATAATCTTCATCGTAATCCTCCCCACACACACCTTTAAATGTTCTGTGTTTAACCCAACATGGCAAGATGATGATAATCTTTATCGTAATCCTCCCCACACACACCTTTAAATGTTCTGTGTCAGAAACGTATATAATCAAACGTGGTCGGATGACGAAATGTACATCTTCATCGTAATAGATGCAACCCCACACTAGGATGTTTATCATAGAGATGTAAGGCACCATAGAATGAAACCTATGCTGGTGTGTGTTTTTATAGATATGTAAGTCACCAGGGGTTGAAACTCCACTCCAGTGCTTCTTCAGGGGATGCAACCCTTCTTAAGTATGCTTCTCATACATATATTTACTGATTGTACTCGATTTGGCACTCTCTAATGACATACGTTAATACCATTAGGTTCCAATACCACCTACAAATAAATAAAATCCGCCATACAAAAAAACGTGTTTATAGGTTTAGAGTGTCACATTACAATATAAAAAATAGGCAGAGTTTTGGAAAACGCTTATTTTGGTAGCTTAATGACCCCAAAAACAAAAACTAAGCTTTGATTATGACGTTATTTACTAAAGCTGACAAAATACACTTATGTTTCTTGTAGCAAGTAAACAATAGGTCCTGTCTATCTTGCAGCTGTTAAAAGTAGGTTCCCTCTTTGTTGCAGCTGTTAACAGTAAATCCTGTATTTGTTGCTGCTGTTAACAGTAGATCCTGTCTTTCTTGCAGTGTTAGCAGTAGATCCTGTCTTTGTTGTAGCTGTTAACAGTAGATCACGTCTTTATTGCAGCTGTTAACAGTAGATCATGTCTTTATTGTAGCTGTTAATCGTAGATCCTGTCTGTGTTGCAGCAGTTAACAATAGATCCTGTCTTAGTTGCAGCCCTTAGCAATAGATCCTGTCTTTGATGGAGATTTCAACAGTAGATTCTGTCTTTCTTCCAGTGTTAGCAGTAGATCCTCTCTTTATTTCAGCTGTTAATAGTAGTTCATATCTTTGTTGCAGCTGTTAATAATAGATACTGTCTTTGTTGCAGCTGTTAATAGTAGATTCTGTCCTTTTTGCAGCTGTTAACAGTAGATCCTGTCTTTCTTGAAGTTTTAGCGTAGATCTTGTCTTTGTTGCAGCTGTTAACAGTAGATCCGGTCTTTTGTTGCAGCTGATAACAATAGGTATTGTCTTTGGTACAGCTATTAACAGCAGATCCTGTCTTTGTTGCAGTTGTTAATATTAGGTTCTGTCTTTCTTGCAGTGTTAACAGTAGATCTGGTCTTTTGTTTGCAGCTGATAACAGTATATATTGTCTTCGGTGCAGCTGTTAACAGTAGATCATGTCTTTATTGCAGCTGTTGACAGTAAATTCTGCCTTTCAAACAGTGTTAGCAGTAGATCCAATATATGTTGTAGCTGTTAATAGTAGTTTCTGTCTTTTGTTGCAACTGTTAACAGTAAGTCTTGTCATCGTTGCAGCTGTTAACAGTAAGTCTTGTCTTCGTTGCAGCTGTTAACAGTAGATATTGCCTTTGTTGCAGCTGTTAACAGTAGATCATGTCTTTTTTTTTTGCAGCGGTTAACAGTAAATTCCGTCTTTGTTGCAGTCCTTAGCAGTAGATCCTGTATTTGATGCAGCTGTCAACAGTAAGTCTTGTCTGTGTTGCAGCTGTTAACAGTAGATATTGCCTTTGTTGCAGCTGTTAACAGTAGTTCCTGTCTTTGTTGCAGAGGTTAACGGTAGATCCTGTCTTTTTTACAGCTCTTAATAAAGCTCATTGTTGTTGCAGCTGTTAACAGTGGATCTCGTATTTATTGCAGGTGTTTACAATTGATTACGTATTCGTTGCAATTGTTAACAGAAGCACATGTACTGGAGAACCTAACAGTTATACTTAATTTCTATCCAGCTCGTTATTTGTTCATTGATATAGTTGTAATGTAACAAGTCTTGTGTGTTGCCGTTGTAAAATAGTTAAACTTCGTTCTTATGCAACTAAGGTATCAGAGTTCGTTTGTATTTGTGATAACACAGTTATACCCTGTATCTAGATAACTGACGTTCCGAACTTTTTGTGTAAGTGTAGTGACATACCTACATGTAAGGTCACCACCATTTATTCATTTCTGCACAATTAAAATCCTGGCTTTCTGTGTTAGTTGGGTAACAGCTAAGCTTGGCTCATATCTTTAGTGCTTTAACTCTAGTTTTTAGTGCTTTGAACGGTTTTATTTTAACAAGAGGCTTTCTTTTGTTCATTGCATGCATTCATGTACATGAATCAAACCGTTAAAAAGAAAGAAAGAGATCGATTTATAAAATATGTTTTAGTTGCTTCCAGTCAGAGGATAAGCCCTTTGACAATATCACTCATTCTGAACTGGGTTCAAAAAAACCTTGTTCGATGGTTTTGTGTTGCGAGCTAGTGGATTTGATTTTGCACTAAGATGACCTCTGAAGCCACGGTCACGATAAATATCTATTCCTGAAGTAATGTGATAGTTTCATCAGGTCAAAGGTCGGGTTCAAAATGAGTATATTTTTATTCGTGACTCAACCAACAAATGACGTCATCGGGTAATGTTTTCTTTGGAGTTTCTTAGGTGAAGACAAATCTAAGTACAGAGTTTTACAGTTTAAAACGTGGCTGTTCTACTAGAGTAACCACAGACTCCGAGAGTTTACTCTTGTTCTTGTACTACATGGTAAATGTTCAGGTCATTCTTGGAAAGTTACGTGGCTGTTCTACTAGAGTAACCACAGACTCCGAGAGTTTACTCTTGTTCTTGTACTACATGGTAAATGTTCTGGTCATTCTTGGAAAGTTCTATTTTAAACTTTATTCGGCAGTTTCTGAGCAAATGGATTGTTTACGTTTTATTCAATACGTGATTAGCACAGCGGCGGAAACCTGCTACTAAATACAATCAAGGGAGCAGAAAAAACAAAAAAACAGGGAGTGCCCCTCCCGGAAATCGCTCACTTAGGTAATATTTACTTTGTCCGGCCGGAAAGCATCGTTTATCTTCACCTTTAAGTCCTCCCGGGTAAAAATAACAGTTCGTGAATCCCCACCCTAGTTATCTTATAGTATAGCTTGGTCTTATTAACGTCAGTTAAGATTGACAGTTACAGTCTGTAGACTTCGAGCAGGAACTTCTGCTTGAGTAGATGAGATTCTCACACAGGGAACAAGACACACGAAGATTTCCTTTCGACTGGAACGCCACTTCAGGCAATATATCGTACTAGAGGTTCTGTATTGTAGGTTGTTTTATAAGGAATTTTGTTCTTTAATTTTACAAAAGAAAATCAAAGTGAAGGATCGAATAGAGTTAGCAAACTAATATAAATATTAACATTTTAAACTATTTTCATAATGTTTAATTTTTAAAATCATAAGACAAACGAAAAATGCTTGCTTCAGATATCCTTACTTTGTTCGTTTATATTAGGGGATGGTCGTGGTCTGATGGTTAGCGTTCTCAGACTATGAACCCTGCCCCGTTACCAAATAAACGCACTTTGCATTTTGGTCATAGGTTCGTTATCAGAGTGGCAGTCAACTTCCACTATTCTATCAGGTAAGAGTAACTTAAAGAGTTGGCGGTGGATGCTGTGGACTATCTGGTTCTAGTTCAAACTTAGGAACAGCTATATCCAAATGACCATTTTGAAATCGGTTAAAGTTGTGATACTTTAATCCATAAACATCAGTAAAAGTCGAAAACAAGGAACACTGGTCATAGCTGTACCAAGTGTTTGCTCGTGGCACGTGTTTCTGATTGGTTAAAACCTCTGTTTTAAACCTAGTTTTAAAAGAATAAGGTCAATGTTGCTGTTTTTCTCATTGTCAGTATTATTATCAAATTAAAAATTAGTTTTTTGTGGCTGTAATTTGTCAGAGAATTGATTATCCGTCAATAGCAATTATTTCTTACTATAATTGTTAATTATACTTCTACTGTGGCTACCAAAAATACTTTGAAACTGATACCAGACTCTGCAGAATCGTTCGTGGCCCATTGGTTGGTGTACCGGTCTGTGGAGCTGAGGTTCTGTGGTATACATTCCAGTAAGCCAAAATATATATAATCACTCTGTAAAATCCCACGTAGTCCGAGAGTTGGCGGTGAGTGGTGTTGACAAGCTGCCTTCCATCTAGACTACCACTTCAAAATTAGGGACGGCTAGAGCAAATAGCCCTCGTGTAGCTTTGTACGAAATGAAACAAATAAACAAACAAGACGGGTGTGTAAATGAAGGTGTATTGTATGTAGTTCCACAACGTAAAGTCAAACCACACCTGAATCATGTCTCTTCAGCCGACAGTTTCCGGTTCCGGCTCTGGGTAAACGTGAGACAGATGAATGGCCACTGATGAAATTTCTTTACTAGGGTCTGGTGACCGTGCATGGGCTCGTAACTAACTGAAAACTTCTGGAAAATCAAAATAAACAGGGTGGCAAATGACATTTGAAATGGCTCAATTATTACCAAATTATATTTCTATCGAATTGCGGTGGAGTGTATATTTTAGTTATGTGATAATATAATCATGTTCATAGTCACTCCAAATTAAGTAAACTTATACTTCACAAACGACATGTTTACAAAACTTGCACTGGACACATAACATTATGTTTCAACAATATAACTTGCGCATTACAAATACAGAGGTTGAGTACGTTATATTAAAAGGATTTTGGAGCCTCACCACGTCGTTACAGTTCATGTCACCATGCTCTATCTGACGACCTTGAAAATAGTCTTACAGTATAGGCTCTATCGGAAAAAAGTACGTCATACGACAGTAATATTCAAAGCACCCCCTCTTCCCTAAATTATTTTACACAATACATCTAGTGTACGAATACAACGAATTCCCAGCGCCCATTTTAACAGTCCGATCACACATAAATTTATAAAGTTTGTCTCCGGCAACTTGACCAGTGTGTATTCGTATGGATTCAAGTATGTGACGGTTGAATTTCGGACTGTTGCCTTTGACCCGTAAACAGCTTTAGCCGATAAAGTTTTTGTTCTTGATTCTCACCTATTACACGCCCAAAGAATAAGACTTGTTATAGATACGTTTTTAGATGGTCCTGGTACCTCAAGTTCATCTATATTCCTTTCCAATACCATTAAGTAAAAGGAATACATTCGTTATTGAAATTCAAAATCCTCGATCTGATCACATATTTATGATCTGAGTGTACGAATATATTGCGCTGGAAAGGGCTGATACATACCTAACCCAAAAGCGAAGAATTCTCGGTGGCATCTCAATACCTACGAAACACCAAACAATGTCAAAAGGTAGTTCTGATACATGTTGTTCCACCGCGAATTTATACCGGTTGTGTTTGTCACGTAAATTTTAATTTAACATTACTTTAATTTATTGTCATTTTAATTTAACGTAATTTTAATTTAATGTTACTTTAATTTAACATTACTTTCATTTAAAGTTGCTTTAATTGAACGTAATTTTAGTTTAATGTAATTTTAATTTAATGTTACTTTAATTTAACATTACTTTCATTTAAAGTTGCTTTAATTGAACGTAATTTTAGTTTAATGTAATTTTAATTTAATGTTACTTTA
>NW_013670276.1:63549-65063 GCF_000517525.1 Limulus polyphemus
TCATTTTAAGTTAACGTTACTTTAATTTAACGTCATTTTAAGTTAACGTTACTTTAAGGCTCGGCATGGCCAGGTGGTTAGTGTGCTCGACTCGCAGTCTGCGGGTAGCGGGTTCGAATCCCCGTCACACTAAACATGCTCGTCCTTACAGCCGTGGGGGCGTTATAATGTGACGGTCAATCCCACTATTCGTTGGTAAAAGAGTAGCCCAAGAGTTAGCGGTGGGTGATGATGACTAGCTGCCTTCCCTCTAGTCTTACACTGCTAAATAAGGGACGGCTAGCGCAGATAGCCCTCGTGTAGCTTTGCGCGAAATACAAACAAACTTTAATGTAACATTACTTTAATTTAACGTTACTTTAATTTAGCGTAATTTTAATTTAACGTAACTTCAATTTAATGTTATTTTAATTTAGCGTAATTTTAATTTAGCGTAATTTCAATTTAACTTCACTTTAATTTAACGTCATTTTAATATAACGTACTCAATCCTGTATAATGCACGTAACTGTCATAATAAAATTTCAATTAGTCGATCCGTCAGTGTACGAAGCAAAGCTACAGTCCACAAGCCAAAGCGACGACAACAAATAGGAATCGTTTAAATTAAGTCACAAGAAAGAAAATAGAAATAAGATGTAGTCAACCATGTGAAGTACAACAAAGTGACTATATCTTTATTACAAAACCGAAACCCCAAATACAACAAAGTGACGATGCCTTTGTTAGAAAACCGAAACCCGAGGTACAACAATATGATAATTTCGTTGTTAGGAAACCGAAACCCGAAGTACAACAATATGACAATTTATTTGCTGTGAAACCGAAACCCGAAATACAAACTGACTATTTCTTAGTACATTTAGTTCTAATTTCACTTAACACTGCATGAGATGGACGTGACTTTTACAATAATAGTCTTCGTCAATTGTTTAAAACTGGCAAATAACACTACAGGCTGGCTAACGGTAGACACAACAGAAGGAACACTCCTCACTACAGGCTGGCTAACGGTAGATACAACAGAAGGAACACTCCTCACTACAGGCTGGATAACGGTAGATACAAGAGAAGGAACATTCTTCACTACAGGCTGGCTAACGGTAGATACAAGAGAAGGAACACTCCTCACTACAGGCTGGCTAACGGTAGGTACCACATAAGAAACACCCCTCACTACAGGCTGGCTAACGGTAGATACAACAGAAGGAACACTCCTCACTACAGGCTGGATAACGGTAGATACAACAGAAGGAACATTCTTCACTACAGGCTGGATAACGGTAGATACCACATAAGAAACACTCCTCACTACAGGGTGGCTAACGGTAGACACAACAGAAGGAACACTCTTCACTACAGGCTGGCTAATGGTAGATACAAGAGAAGGAACACTCCTCACTACAGGCTGGATAACGGTAGATACAAGAGAAGGAACACTCTTCACTACAGGCTGGCTAAAGTTAGATACAACAGAAGGAACACTCCTCACTACAGGCTGGATAACGGTAGAT
>NW_013670276.1:66063-76411 GCF_000517525.1 Limulus polyphemus
ACTACAAGCTGGCTAACGGTAGATACAACAGAAGGAACACTCCTCACTGCAGGCTGGATAACGGTAGATACAACAGAAGGAACACTCTTCACTACAGGCTGGCTAGCGGTAGATACAACAGAAGGAACACTCTTCACTACAGGCTGGATAACTGTAGATACCACATAAGGAACACCCCTCACTACATGCTGGCTAAAGTTAGATACAACAGAAGGAACACTCCTCATTACAGGCTGGCTAACGGTAGATACAACGGAAGGAACACTCCTCACTACACGCTGGCTAACGGTAGATACAACAGATGTGCTTTTCTTCTATTTCTGTGGTTGTCTGTTAGATAGTATGTTCCGAATTAAATCTAATTACCTACAGAAACAGCTCACTTGATTTAGATTTAAAGAGACCCTGATGCAACCGGCCAGGAGATGAAATTACATGTTCATTATAAATGATATCAGAACAATTTTGACTTTATTATCTGACACTGTAAGAGCAATATATTGTATTAGCAACTAATAACCAAACAACGAAAGTCTTGAGAGTGTTCGTAATAAGCAGCAGGTTACACGGTACACACCAAGGTTTCGACATCATCTTTAATCAGCAGTAGTTACACGGGTTAAATTTTACCATCACGAATGTTGTGCTCCTATATACATGTTTCTCGGTACACGCCATACAAAGGCCTAATTTCGATGTTCAATACCAATACGGGACGAACTTGCCTTGAAGAATGCGCCACTTCCTTCCCCGTAAGTATATCCGTATAGCGAGAATGCTAAAAACGAAGAACAGATGAAAAAAGACAACAATTACAAGACGTTTGTGTGTTTTTGGAAGTTCACGCAAAGTTACACGAGGACTATCTGTGCTAGCCGTTCCTGATTTAGCAGTGATAGAAGACAGTTAGTCATCACAACCAACTCTTGGCCTACTCTTTCTTTACCAACGAAAAGTTGGATTGACCTTTAAATTATAACGCTCCCACGGCTGAAAGAACATGTTCGGTGACAGGATTCGATCTCGTGACCCGTAGGTTGCGAGTCGATTGCCTTAACCACCAGGCCATGTCAGGCCCAAAACTTGTATATCCCTCACGAAAGTGAAAGAATTTGCATAACTGGACATTTAGAACAGCAATGGATTCCAAAACTACACCCCAAACCAATACGTATCAATATCCTCATCCACAACCACACCTCAAACCAATACGTGTCAATGTCCCCATCCACAACCACACCTCAAACCAATACGTTTCAATATCCCCATCCACAACCACACCTCAAACCAATACGTATCAATATCCCCATCCATAACCATACCTCAAACCAATATGTTTCAATGTCCTCATCCACAAACTCAAGGCTATGGTGACGAAATAAAACATTTCGACTCCCAAAAAACCCATTATGGTGGTTAATAGTACACATAATATTTCGAAGTTGATGAGGTCACACAAGCTTTCGGTTACACATCGTAATTGATGGCTGTTTTCGTGAAAAAGATTGCTAAAAAACCAGAATCACCACAATTCTGTTCGACCTGTCAAACGTCTTATACAATTACAATGGAAGTTAGAGTTTCTGGTCTCTGAATATGTGATAATGGAAACCGTTGTCCAGGAACATCACATGCTTTATGGAGAAGTTTGTCAAAATGGGTGGTCGAAAAGGAGTAATCTTGTTCTATGCCGAAGGTATGTTGAAATAAAAATTTCAATTTTAAGTCATTCTGTGTTATTATATTCATCAGTTCAGTATTATTAAATGGGATTGTAGGTACGACTGTGTTATCACGTTCATCAGTTCAGTATTATTGAATGGGATTGTACGTACTAGTGTTATCACGTTCATCAGTTCAGTATTATTGAATGGGATTGTAGGTACTACTGTGTTATTACGTTCATCAGTTCAGTATTATTGAATGGGATTGTAAGTAGTACTGTGTTATTACCTTCATCAGTTCCGTATTATTGAATGGGATTGTAGGTACCACTGTGTTATTACGTTCATCAGTTCAGTATTATTGAATGGGATTGTAGGTATTACTGTGTTATTACGTTCACCAGTTCAGTGTTACTGAATGGGATTGTAGGTACTACAGTGTTATTACGTTCATCAGTTCAGTATTATTGAATGGGATTGTAGGTATTACTGTGTTATTACGTTCATCAGTTCAGTATTATTGAATGAGATTGTAGGTACTACTGTGTTATTACCTTCATCAGTTCAGTATTATTGAATGGGATTGCATGGTACTACTGTGTTATCACGTTTATTACGTTCAGTATTATTGAATAGGATTGTAGGTACTACTGTGTTATTACCTTCATCAGTTCAGTATTATTGAATGGGATTGCATGGTACTACTGTGTTATCACGTTCATCAGTTCAGTATTATTGAATGGGATTGCATGGTACTACTGTATTATTACCTTCATCAGCTCAGTATTATTGAATTGGATTGTAGGTATTACTGTGCTATTACGTTCATCAGTTCAGTATTATTGAATGGGATTCTAGGTCCTACAGTGTTATCACGTTCATCAGTTCAGTATTATTGAATGGGATTCTATGTCCTACAGTGTTATCACGTTCGTCAGTTCAGAATTATTGAATTGACGAAGTGGTTCCTTTATTATCCTTCGTATAAATTATGCTATTGGTATTTACATTTTCAATTCCTAAACCTTATGCGACACAAGGACTAAATGGCATAGCCATTCCGAAATTAGAAATTCGTGAACAAAGACACGGGGACTATTTATCAACACTTGCCGCCTACACAGCTTTCCTTACACGAGTAGCGGGATTAACATGTCACACTTACAGTGCTTCCGCAGTAAGTGCTACGTAAACGTGTGTGTAACCGATTAAGTTAAAATGATTAACAGTAAAATAAAAACGCTAGTATTCAACATAAATGTAAGAAACCATTTATTTGACACATGGCGTGAATTCCTTCCTCCTCCCACCTCACTGTTAAGAACATGTTACTTTACTCGAAGTAAACTCACAATTATCAAATACATAGTCAATGAAAGAGGAATTAAAAAGCGTTTTACGTTTAAAGTTATTTTACTTTCAATGAATAATCGCCTCTTCATGAGGGAGATTTTCTTCCACCCCCCACCCCCCTACCAGAAGAAAAAAAGGGAAAAGTGCTTTGTATTTTTTTTTATTATTATTCAGACATTCACGACAACAACATAACTCAAATCCCACAACCTTATAAGCACATTTATAGACAAGTTTTTTCGGTGTGTATATATATTATTTCCTTTTGTTCGTTTTCTGTGATTAGGTCTCACGTTTTAAACAAATCCACTGAAACATAGAGAAACAATGAGAGCAAGAAAAGTAGTTTTTGGCTGAGTCCAGGAGATTATGCTGAAGTATACGTGTGTATTGATTACCTTTATTCTGGTAGGCATGGCGTGATATACCTCTAATACAGCCGCGTCACGAGTCCTTCCTTCGTCATCGCAATCAAGTACAGTGGAGAGATACTGACTTTATTTTTGTGTGTGGTTACCGAGAAAACACCGTGCCCCCTTCCTACTCGGGTTTTCTACATATTACTTATGTAGAGGTAAACACCTGGAACGTACAGATATTATACTCTAGAACGCAGTCGCTCATGGTTTCAGTCTAAACTATGCAAGCTTATTTGATCTTTTAACAAAATAAAGACACTTGAGTTGCTTTGTTGCTTAATATTTTACATGTCAGCGAACATTTGTTTTAAACTTAAGTGCGATATCTGATATCTAAACTAATATATATAAGCCATTTTATGAGTAGGATAATAACTACACGTAACAATTAATGTGTGGGAAAATATTCAACTACAAGAGAGAAATCATTAAAATATAAAACTCCACGAGAACAATCAAGACGGTAAAGTTAAATATTACGTTTTGTTTGTGAAACAAAATGTTTGTAAAACTCACTTGTTTCCTTTTTTAAATATATTTATGTTGTATTTTATTAATATATTTAAGTTGTATTTTATTACTATATTTATGTTGTATGTTATTACTAAATTTAAGTTGTATTTTATTATTATATTTATGTTGTATGCTATTACTATACTTATATTGTATTTAATTATTCAATTTATGTAGAGTTCAAAGTTCTCTGTTGTATATCTCATCTCTATATCAGCGAAGTAGTCTCATATCTGTACCTCAGTGAAGTAGTCTTACATCAGTAAATCAGTGAAGTAGTCTCATATCTCGAGTGTGTTTTTTGTTTTATTCTCTTTACAACACCAAACATCTTCAGTAAACGGGTTAACTGATGAATGATACCCATTGTCAGTATTGACTGGAAGAGTGGCTTATCTTTAGATGTGACAGTAAACGGGTTAACTGATGAATGATAACCTTTGTCAGTATTGACTGGAAGAATGACTTATCTTTAGACGTGACAGTAAACAGGTTAACTGATGAATGATACCCATTGTCAGTATTGACTGGAAGAGTGGCTTATCTTTAGACGTGACAGTAAACGGGTTAACTGATGAATGATACCCATTGTCAGTATTGACTGGAAGAGTGGCTTATCTTTAGATGTGACAATAAACGGGTTAACTGATGAATGATAACCATTGTCAGTATTGACTGGAAGAGTGGCTTATCTTTAGACGTGACAGTAAACGGGTTAACTGATGAATGATAACCTTTGTCAGTATTGACTGGAAGAGTGGCTTATCTTTAGACGTGACAGTAAACGGGTTAACTGATGAATGATACCCATTGTCAGTATTGACTGGAAGAGTGGCTTATCTTCAGACGTGACAGTAAACGGGTTAACTGATGAATGATAACCATTGTCAGTATTGACTGGAACAGTAGCTTATCTATAAACGTAACAGTAGAAGAGTTAACTGAATGATAAACATAGTTGGGTGTGTATTACGATGTGTATGTTTGTGTGTTGTATTTCGTCCCTAATTTTGAGCTGATAGATTAGAGGGAAGGCAGTTAGTCAACATAACCCCCCTGCCAACTCTTTTATAACGCTTCCACGCCCCTAGTGTGCAGATTAAGGCTGGTTTTTCGTTCGGGCGCGAGCCACAGTCCGATACGCTGACCAAAGGGCCGCATTTGACCCTTGTATTTTTAAAGTATACAATATAAATATAAAATTACAATTTTAAGCAAGTACTTACAGAGTACCTTACAATTACAAATGTTCTACAATTTAATTCAAGTAGCAACGGATTACACGTACAAGAGAAATATTAGTGTTTTCTAGAACATAACAGAGATACGTTTATGTCTATGAAGAAAAAATATTATCATTAGTATTGTCTGCCTATGTATGTTATTAGGTTTTCCTTGACTAGCGAAATGATTTGATTGGGAGTAGAATAATACACAGCTACTATAGAAATGCATGGAGCGGAGAAACGCTGGTTCTATCCAGATGTAAGACAACTCAACATGTCACTGTTGGCTTATAAGGCGTGTAGAATATGTGGCTAGTATTCAAATATCGAATATATAATGACTATATTTTAGTGGATTCGTTAGTTCGACAATGAAATTAATAAAAAAAATAAGAAAAACTCATTTTAATCAGATATTTAGATTGAAAATTTTCATTTAGAGCTTGCGTGCTCAATGGTGTCGTTTATCGAAATGTTTTTTCGTCGTCTGTTGGTTTGTTTGAAACTTTCTCAACTGAATTGTCTAAGTTTCTTATACTGTTTATTTTTTTTTCTCATCGAAAACTTATGAAGACCCAGAGTCATTAATGTTTGGAATTGATTGAATCCTACAGATATTAAGCCAGAAAACCTTAGACACAGTCAGATGTCTGTACAGATATCCAAGAAGTATTCAACACAATGTGTTGCTATGTTGACCTTCTGTTGTTGATGACGTTGTTTTATGTGTTGTGTTCGGTAAAAATCTCTACCATAACGTCTGTTTTTCTTCTTTCAGTCACATATATAACATCTGTTCTCTACTTTTTTTTTGTCTTTCAGGTTTCAGTTAAATGATTAGCCAGTGGAGACCGAGTCAGGTCTGATAGCTTGGTGTGCCTGTTCTACTTCAGTTGAAACACCGTCTGAACCGTCCAATCAGCCTTGCCCTTTCTTATGACGTCGCTAGAGGAGACCATGCATGAGAATACCCTAAAGACCAACCAGACAGTAGAACCAAGAAATGATTGTTCTAGTATTGCCGACTTGAGTATACAATCGAGTACACCTTTTCAACCTTACCAGAAACGATTCAGTATGTCCCTGGCCTGCCAAAGTACCGGCTGCTCCGATAAAGTGATAGACTCGGATGTGCAAGGCATTACTAATAAATGCGCGGTGTCCGAGAATCAACCAGTCACGGGAGAGAGTAAAACATATCTAAGCAACAGCGTTTCTTCCGATGCAGACATATCTTCTTTAGGTCTTCCTAGTGTCGAGAGTTCGTCGCAATTGTCGAGCACCAGTAATCTTCAGGACACACAGCGGAGCCGGATGTCCGTCGAACTGTCTAGCGTCGCCCTTCCAGTTTCCGGCGGGGAGCGGATAGGAAACCGGCCCGTAAGCTGTGACAGGATGTCCGAACAGTCACCCACTCACAGTCCCGCGATTTCGCCGAACGCAGACTGTAGTAGAAGTCCAGTCGGTCCTGATAACTCCCCTGCATCTGGTAGCAGCGTTCTGGAAGTGAAACGTGCTCGTGTAGAAACAATTGTGTCCACCATGATGCAGTGTCCAAGCGGTCCTGTGAACGGGTGTAAGAAAAGAAAGTTATACCAGCCTCAACAGCACGAAGTGAATGAAGATGAAGAACTGGAAGGAGATAACGAGGAAGATAATGAAGAGTTTTCTGGACCACCGATTAAACAACGTCGCGTATTTCAAGAAGATCTTAAATCGGATTTACGGAAAATGCAGGAGCAACTTGCTTTAATTGAGCAGCAGTACACAGAACTGTTTCAAGAGCACGTCTCACCCTCGCAGCCAATGGTTCTGAAAACCGAGAAGAAACCACTCCAATCTGGTCACTTTGGAGAACGGGACACCTCTCTGGTGGTGCTTACCGGCGTTAATTCCAAAGTCACAGACAACATTCAATCAAGGAAAATGAAGGATACTATAAGTGAAGCCAGACAACTTGCCGACCATAAGGATCAGGAAATCCGTCAATCTTGTATTGTTAAACCAAATGGTCAAACTAGCCAAACTTCAATGACCACTGACCTGGACAATCTGGTTGATGCTCTAAAGTCTGAAATCTCCAGGTCACTGACAAATGTTATCGACTCCATTGTGACGAAGTATAAACAAACCAGAGTATACTCTAAGTCGCTGGAGGCGGAAACCCCTAAGGATCTGACGCTACTATCTCAAATCCTTGATCGAAAATCTCCTCGTACAAAAGTGGTTGACCGTGGCAACAGAGTCACTAGTCAGATGCCAATTGGTCAAAAAGTTAGTCCCTTTTCTTGTGATTCAAACACCAGAACTCAGGATTTCTATTCACAGGGGATTAGACCCCCCACATCGTTATTCTGTCCAACCACCTCATCTCAAGCAATACACTTTGCTCCAGCAAGTAATATCCCTTACCTACCGGCAGGTACGGGAGTTACTACAAGCAGTTGTGTCACGGAGCAAACGGAAGCCATATCTCTGGTAGTAACGCCTAAAAAGAGACGCCACAAGGTTACTGATGCACGTGTAACCTCTCGTCTTATGAGTCACTCCACGAGTCAAGAAGATTGTAGCCCTAAGCATCCTTTCATCACTAACACAACACAACCCTCCATATGTCTCCCGGTCTACCCTCACCAACCACCTCCTTTGGTCCCCGTGAGCTTACCAACGTCTGTGGCTATCCCTAACCCCAGTCTCCATCATAATGAATTGTTTCCCTACTGCTATGAGACTACCAGGCTAGCTTACTTCAGCCAAGAGGACAAGTCATCGCTTGCTGGACGTGCCTATTCCCACTACCCCGATTCTCCAGTCGAGTCCACAGCCTTCTCCTACCTGAAGCAGGATTTGGGAGATGGATCAGACGGTGGCGACAGCCAGAGCTGCGAGTCAAGTCTTGCAGTTATATCCTTTTTACATAGTATTAGACGTTATGGTCCGTTAGGGGGACAGTTTATCACGTACAATGAAAATGTTCAAATCACTAACGCCGAAAAGTCTAGTTTTTGTAGTAAAACAAATAATCTAAAATGAGGCCCATCGATGATGACAAATGTTACATCTTTAATGTTTGTTAGAAACAGTAGTACCAACTTCTATTACATATTTAAAAAGCTAACAGAGGGACTATTCTAGTTCATCTTCACAAACTATCATCAACCCTGACGTTTGAGGGTATTGATTTTGTATATAAAGCAAGCTAGAAAGTGTCATCCTCAATGTCAGCTAATAATGAATTGTAAAACCTTCTGAGAGAAAGTAGAGGAGAACGCATGACGATATGTAGAAGACGCTATCTGCTATATCCAGTGCCGAGGAGGCCTTTCGGTCAATACCAGGACTCGGGCTGGCTGGGATATGGCAGATAATAATGGTTGAGGAGCTATTTACATTAAACTATTGTTATGGTGTGAAGATATAGCATGTTATTTGTCAGTATATTATATCATGATTAGGGTATTATCGTACCATATATAACGTGTATGTTGAAAATTCATTGAAGTTCTATCTTAGCATTCTCCACGTGATAGATCATAATACGTTGTTTGTTGTTATACTAAATGGAAAAGGAAAAGACGTGTTATACCGTGTTTATTATGGATAAACTTGTAAACATACGTCTTTGTTGGGGTTTTAGCCAGATTTCCCTTGACAGTTCTCCGCAGAACGTCAGGTTAGTGTCAAGTAAAGCGCAGGTCAAAGGTTGAGTTACTATTTTCTGCATAAACATAACAGCTTTTTCTATACACGTAAATAAAATATTGATATCCTACAAGTTCACTAATATAGATTAACTGGATTATCTTACAAGTTCGCTAATCTGGATTAACAGGATTATCTTACAAGTTCACTAATCTGGATTAACTGGATTATCTTACAAGTTCACTAATCTGGGTTAACTGGATTATCCTAAAAGTTCACTAATCTGGAAACAGGATTAGTGAACTTGTAGGATATCGATAGCTCCTGACGAAGCTGTAATAGCGAAATATTGAGCTAATAATGTTACATTTTAGTTATAGGCTGTGATTTTATTTACGTTTATAGAAATGTCTCATAATAAACTCAAGTTTGAGTTAAAGTTAAGAACAGCTTTTGTTTCGATGTTGCTTTTGCGTGAACTAGTCATTTTATCTTAGTCTAAGGTTGTGAGGAATAAAATTACAAGTTTTTACTTTGTGTTCTAATTATATACGGTAATTGTATTATTTTGGAAAGAGTGACCCTGTCGAGGTTATTACAATAAAAAGGGAATTAAAGCATCGCGCATTGTTGAGAACATCAAAACGTCGACATTAGAGATAGACGGAAGGAGTGAACGAGTGTCACAAACACCAGGGTATAAAAAACTTAAATATGAGGGTATATACGTAACCACGTGCTCTTCTACATTCGTCATGTGGATTTTTCTACGTTTTTCTTTTTGCACGTGTAAAGATTTGAATCTGTTGCATCTCGTCTACCAATGTTAGTGATTGTTAAGTCTAGATAGATAGATAGTGCTAAGTTGTGACCAGGCTTATCCTGGAATATTTTTTTTGTATTGCCCAGATTCGAACCCGGCTTCCCAGCTCCAAAATTCAGAGCTCTAACATTGGATCAGCCAACAGCTTGTTTAGATATCAAGAAGGAAACAGCGCATGTTGGAGTGACATTCTTCAATATTTGAAATATTAAAAAGAAATCAAATGAATAACGTGATAACTATCACGTAAGATAAATTAACCTACAACACCCCAACACCTACTACCCTTCATCGTCTGCGGCCAGTTGTTGGCATGGTAGTCACCTTTTCAGAAGTTTAAGATTTTGAAATTAACATCATAGTAGAATTTTTTTGTAAAGAATCACCCATAAATTCTGTCCTTGTTTAACACCCAACCTCCGCCCTTTCGACAATTATTACGAAGTGACAAGAACTAAGTAGTTTCGACAATTATTACGAAGTGACAAGAACTAAGTAGTTTCGACAATTATTACGAAGTGACAAGAACTAAGTAGTTTCGACAATTATTACGAAGTGACAAGAACTAAGTAGTTTCGACAATTATTACGAAGTGACAAGAACTAAGTAGTTTCGACAATTATTACGAAGTGACAAGAACTAAGTAGTTTCGACAATTATTACGAAGTGACAAGAACTAAGTAGTTTCGACAATTATTACGAAGTGAC
>NW_013670276.1:76432-80664 GCF_000517525.1 Limulus polyphemus
ACGAAGTGACAAGAACTAAGTAGTTACGACAATTATTACGAAGTGACAAGAACTAAGTAGTTCGACAATTATTACGAAGTTGACAAGAACTAAGTAGTTTCGACAATTATTACGAAGTGACAAGGACTAAGTAGTTTCGACAATTATTACGAAGTGACAAGAACTAAGTAGTTTCGACAATTATTACGAAGTGACAAGAACTAAGTAGTTTCGACAATTATTACGAAGTGACAAGAACTAAGTAGTTTCGACAATTATTACGAAGTGACAAGAACTAAGTAGTTTCGACAATTATTACGAAGTGACAAGAACTAAGTAGTTAAGTAATAATTTAACACCTATTCTTCTCCTTTATCAATCAAATTCAGGCACAGTCCGTGGAAGCTGAAACAAGCTCAGCTGCCTGAAATTCAGGCACAGTCCGTGGAAGCTGAAACAAGCTCAGCTGCCTGAAATTCAGGCACAGTCCGTGGAAGCTGAAACAAGCTCAGCTGCCTGAAATTGGCCCTTTCGGTTCGAATAGACCACGGTCAAATAGCTAAATAAGATATAAAAACTCCCTCCCCAGGGGCACAGAGGACTTATAACGCTAGAAATCAGGTTTCGATAACCGTGGTGGGCAGAGCACAGATAGCCCACTGTGTAGCTTTGTGCTTAATTACAAACAAACAAAACAACCTCTTAGGATTGCAAGGTAAAAATAAAGGAAGTTTATTTCATTTATAAAATATTTATGATTTAATGATTTAAACTATTTGTTAGAAAATAGTGTGAAAACTTAAACTGAAATACAACATACTAGAATAATTGTACTGTGGGTTTGATATATTACACTTAAACAGGAAACACAAAGTGCAAGAAGTGTAAAACCAGTTTTAATAAACATAGATTTATAGGTTTCATGCAAGCTTCGTTCACTAGTTTTATACTAGCACTCTAACTTCCTTAATCAGTTTTACACTAGCACACTAACTTCTTTAACTAGTTTTATACTAGTACTCTAACTTCATTAACCAGTTTTACACTAGAACTCTTAACTTCCTTAACGATCTTTACATTCGCACTCTTAACTTCCTTAACGATCTTTACACTCGCACTCTTAACTTCCTTAACCAGTTTTACACTAGCACTCTAAATTCCTTAACCAGTTTTACACTAGAACTCTTAACTTCCCTAACCAGTTTTATACTAGCACTCTAACTTCCTTAACCAGTTTTACACTAGAACTCTTAACTTCCTGAACGATCTTTACATTCGCACTCTTAACTTCCTTAACGATCTTTACACTCGCACTCTTAACTTCCTTAACGATCTTTACACTCGCACTCTTAACTTCCTTAACCAGTTTTACACTAGCACTCTAAATTCCTTAACCAGTTTTACACTAGAACTCTTAACTTCCCTAACCAGTTTTATACTAGCACTCTTAACTTCCTTAACGATCTTTACACTAGCACTCTTAACTTCCTTAACGATATTTACACTCGCACTCTTAACCAGTTTTACACTAGCACTCTAAATTCCTTAACCAGTTTTACACTAGCACTCTAACTTCCTTAACCAGTTTTACACTAGCACTCTAACTTCTTTAACCAGTTTTACACTAGCACTCTAACTTCCTTAACCAGTTTTATAATAGCACTATAATTTCCTTAACCAGTTTTACACTAGCACTCTAGCTTCCTTAACCAGTTTTACACTAGCACTCTAACTTCTTTAACCAGTTTTACACTAGCACTCTAACTTCCTTAACCAGTTTTATACTAGCACTCTAGCTTCCTTAACCAGTTTTACACTAGCACTCTAGCTTCCTTAACCAGTTTTACACTAGAACTCTAACTTCCTTAACCAGTTTTACACTAGTACTCTAACTCCAATGCATCTGAGGAAAGCCAAACTGATGTTTTTCTACGTGAGGTACCCAAGTTCTACGGTTCTCAAGCTCTACTTTCAAGACATTAAGTTCAACAAGAACAACACAGCACAGTTAACCAAATGGTTCTCCAACTTCAGGTACGTTTAATATCAAATTACCTTTATAGATTTAATGAAATTTGATATATTAACTACTGCATTGTATAGATGTAACTGTTCACCCCTATTTAAGACTAGTACAGTGTAGTGACGTAACTACTCACCTCTTGTCTTCTTATATATTTTAATACAGCTTTTAGAGTAAGTTTCTTTCTGCTCTAGTCAGTTCTGCTAGTGTTTATTAAGCATGTAAGAGAAGTAGACGCGAATGAAGTTCCTGCTGGATCACGTTAAAGGCAAGTATCTAAAATAGCTTCGTCTCTGTTTACTCTGGAAATCTCCAAAAACTAGAGATTGATCATCTCAAGTAGTATTTTTCTCTCTCTACAGCTGTAGAGGGAGCACCTGAATCATTATTTTTTCCTCTCCATACCTTTAGCTATAGAATGAGGAAGACTGTATATCTGTAGACTCATGTCTCTTGTAAAAGTGATCGAGAAAAATATTATGCGATACATTGTACTTGAGCTCGCTAACAGAGTAAAGCTATAAGTCCTATAATTAACGAGTGAGTTGAAATGTGCATTCGATACATGAAACGTTGTCATAGTAGCCGTGGGCTAGATGGGGTAAAAAGTGGACCTTCCTGTCTCCGCCTTCTCATTATTATTTCATAATGATCTTTGGGTTTGGTTTATCAGTGAAGAGTGTTATATAAACAATGTTAAAACGTTATGTAAGTGCGAGTTGACGTGTTGTACAGTTGAATTATAGGTCACAACCTGTCTTGGAATAAACTAAGTTACTTCTAAGTAATATATGTTGAGTTATGTGTGTCCAAACAAAGTTTGATGACATCTATACACTTTATGTTTACTTAAATGTCCAAACAAATTTCGATGACTTCTAAGCATTATATGTTGAGTTATGTGTGTCCAACCAAAGTTTGATGACATCTATACACTTTGTGCATAGTTAAATGTCCAAACAAAGTTTGATGACATCTATACACTTTGTGTTTAGTTAAATGTCCAAACAAATTTCGATGACTTCTAAGCATTATATGTTGAGTTATGTGTGTCTAACCAAAGTTTGATGACATCTATACACTTTTAGCATCTCCTTCTTTATCATCCTGACAAGCATTAATCACATGATTAATAATCATAGAAAGATTAAAATAATTGTTTTTGTTAGTTGTATCATGAAGAAACATGCCAAATGATATTGTTTTACGCGTAATTCATTATAGAAATAAAAGAGAAAAAAATATCTTAAATCTTTTGGCGCTATAAAAATTAAAATTGTTTTCTTCCACTATTTGTTCGGAAACGTGACGTGGGAAAGAGGGAGAAAAAAATGAACAGTATTTTTCCCAGGTCGTTGTTCATTGTTCCCGGAGACAAACACCTGCCATTACTCTCTCCTTCACCTGAAAGTTAATGAGTTCTCCGTTGTTAGATAAAGTTTTCATAGATACCACACATCTGTCGTGAAGTGAACAAAGTTTGTTGTGTTCAGAGAATCTTCATCTATATTAAGGATATACTTTGTATTCATATACCGTAACTTTCCTTTATTTAAAGCATAACAGGCCCGGAAAAACAGTACGCTTATAATTTGTTGCCCGCTTTCCGGAAACAATTGTTAAAAAAAGAAATAAGATCGTTATGGCATGAGCTGTTATCGGCTGCTCTCGTTCCGACGGACGCCTTTTCTGTAACAGCAGGCCGACCGTGAAGACGTGAGTCGGCTGGACCCACATGGGGTGGCTTTTGTTACCAGGTGAGCGAACCAATCGATATCATACGACTAGCAGCTTACCGTTTCGGATATGCTCCAGTAGGTGGCGTGAACACGCGCTTCCTTCTGGGTTTTTTGGAATGGATTTATATATATATTTGAACATATATTTTGTTCGACTATAGAGTTACAATTAAGTGACTAGTAAGATAAATAGGAACAAAAAAGCTAATGTTACGTGTGAAATCTTTTTTCACTTTTCTGGGGGTACTCTTACACAAATAAATGTAGGGTTTAAACTGAAGTAAACTTATAATCCGGGATGGCTGTTTTAATGTCATGGTTAGAAACATGTCAATTCTGATATCGTCAAAGTATTTTAATAAACAATATTTATGACGATGTATTAATTACAGTACTATATTTTCATATGTAGTAATGATTATTAGTACAGATGTAATGTTGTTAGTATTTTAGTTAATATTTTAAGAATGATTATTATCCATGGTGTAATG
>NW_013670276.1:81370-84063 GCF_000517525.1 Limulus polyphemus
CATTGTTTAGGTTACTATATTGTAGTGCTTATTATCCATGGTATAATGTTGTCATTGTTTAGGTTACTATATTGTAGTGTTTCTTATCCATGGTGTAATGTTGTCATTGCTTAGATTACTATATTATGGTGATTATTATCCATGATATAATGTTGTCATTGCTTAGATTACTATATTATGGTGATTATTATCCATGATATAATGTTGTCATTGCTTAGGTTACTATATTATAGTAATTATTATCCACGGTGTAATGTTGTCAGTGTTTTAGGTTACTATATTATAGTAATTATTATCCATGATGTAGTGTTGTTATTGTTTAGGTTACTATATTATGGTGATTATTATCCATGGTGTAATGTTGTCATCGTTTAGGTTACTATATTGTAGTGATTATTATCCATGGTGTTATATTGTCCTTGTTTAGGTTACTATATTGTAGTGATTATTATCCATGGTGTAATGTTGTTATATTTTAGGTTACTATGTTATGGTGATTATTATCCATGGTGTAATGTTGTCATTGTTTTATGTTACTATATTATAGTGGTTATTATTCATGGTGTAATGTTGTCATTGTTTAGGTTACTATATTGTAAGGATTATTATCCATGGTGTAATGTTGTCATTGTTTAGGTTACTATATTGTTATGATTATTATCCATAATGTAATGTTGTCATTGTTTTAGGTTACTATATTGTAGTAAATATTATCCATGGTGTAACGTTGTCATTGTTTAGGTTACTATATTGTAGTACTTATTATCCATAATGTAGTGTTGTTATTGTCTAGGTTACTATATTATGGTAATTATTATCCATAATGTATTGTGTCATTGTTTTAGGTTACTATATTGTAGTGATTATTATAAACAATGACAACATTACACCATGGCAATATAGTAACCTCAATGTCAACATAGCCCCATGGATAATAAGCACTACAATATAGTAACCTAAACAATGACAACATTACACCATGGATAATAATAACTACAATATAGTAACCTAAAACAATGACAACATTACACTATGGATAATAATCATAATTTAGGTTACTATATTGTAGTGATTATTATCCATGGTGTTATATTGTCCTTGTTTAGGTTACTATATTGTAGTGATTATTATCCATGGTGTAATGTTGTTATATTTTAGGTTACTATGTTATGGTGATTATTATCCATGGTGTAATGGTGTCATTGTTTTATGTTACTATATTATAGTGGTTATTATTCATGGTGTAATGTTGTCATTGTTTAGGTTACTAAATTATAGTGATTATTATCCATGGTGTAATGTTGTCATTGCTTAGGTTACTATATTATGGTGATTATTATTTATGGTAATGTTGTCATTGTTTAGGTTACTATATTATGGATAATAATTACTATAATATAGTAACCTAAAACACTGACAACATTACACCGTGGATAATAATCACTATAATGTTGTCATTGTTTAGGTTACTATATTATAGTGATTATTATCCATGGTGTAATGTTGTCATTGTTTAGGTTACCATATTATAAATATTATTATCCATGGTGTAATGTTGTCATTGTTTAGGATACTATATTGTAGTGCTTATTATCCATGGTGTAATGTTGTCATTGTTTAGGTTACTATATCATAGTAATTATTATCCATTGTATTATGTTGTCATTGTTTAGGTTACTATATTGTAGTGATTATTATCCATGGTGTAATGTTGTCATTGTTTAGGTTACTATATTATGGTGATTATTATCCAGTGTGTAATGTTATCATTGTTTAGGTTAACATATTAGTGATTATTATACATGGTGTAATGTTGTCATTGTTTAGGTTACTATATTGTAGTGATTATTATCCATGGTGTAATGTTATCATTGTTTAGATTACCATATTATACTGATTATTATACATGGGGTAATGTTGTCATTGTTCAGGTTACTATATTATAGTGATTATTTTTCATGGTGCTATGTTGTCATTGTTTAGGTTACTAAATTGTGATAATTATTATACATGATGTAATGTTGTCATTGTTTAGGTTACTATATTATGGTGATTATTATCCATGGTGTAATGTTGTCATTGTTTTATGTTACTATATTATAGTGATTATTATCCATGGTGTAATGTTTTCATTGATTAGGTTACTATATTATAAAGATTATTATCCATGGTGCTATGTTGGCATTGTTTAGGTTGCTATATTGTAATGATTATTATCCATGGTGTTATGTTGTCATTGTTTAGGTTACTATATTATGATAATTATTATCCACGGTGTAATTTTGTCATTGTTTAGGTTACTATATTATATTGATTATTATCCATGGTGTAATGTTGTCATTGATTGAGTTACTATATTGTAAAGATTATTATTTATGGTGTAATGTTGTCATTGTTTAGGTTACTATATTGTTATGATTATTATCCATATTGTAATGTTATCATTGTTTTATGTTACTATATTATAGTTATTATTATTCATGGTGTAATGTTGTCATTGTTTAGGTTACTATATTGTAGTGATTATCATCCATGGTGTAATGTTGTCATTGTTTAGGTTACTTTATTATAAAGAATATTATCCATGGTGCTATGTTGTCATTGTTTAGGTTACTATATTGTAGTGATTATCATCCATGGTGTAATGTTGTCATTGTTTAGGTTACTTTATTATAAAGAATATTATCCATGGT
>NW_013670276.1:84783-87538 GCF_000517525.1 Limulus polyphemus
TGTTGTCATTGTTTAGGTTACTATATTGTAGTGATTATCATCCATGGTGTAATGTTGTCATTGTTTAGGTTACTATATTGTAGTGATTATCATCAATGGTGTAATGTTGTCATTGTTTAGGTCACTATATTATAAATATTATTACCCATGGTGTAATGTTATCATAATTTTTAGGTTGCTATATTGTAGTGATAGCGTCGGTGTCGTATGTTTTCTTCTGTGTGTAGTGAGAAAGACAGCGTCAGTGTCGTATGTCCTGTTCTGTGTGTAGTGAGAAAGACCGCGTCAGTGTCGTATGTTTTCTTCTGTGTGTAGTGAGAAAGACAGCGTCAGTGTCGTATGTTTTCTTCTGTGTGTAGTGAGAAAGAGAACCTCAGTTTCGTATGTTTTCTTCTGTGTGTAGTGCGAAAGACAGCGTCGGTGTCAAATGTTTTCTTCTGTGTGTAGTGAGAAAGACAGCGTCAGTTTCGTATGTTCTCTTCAGTGTGTAGTGAGTAAGACCGCGTCAGTGTCGTATGTTTTCTTCTGTGTGTAGTGAGAAAGACAGCGTCAGTGTCGTATGTTTTCTTCTGTGTGCAGTGAGAAAGACAGCGTCAGTGTCGTATGTTCTCTTCTGTGTGTAGTGAGTAAGACCGCGTCAGTGTCGTATGTTTTCTTCTGTGTGTAGTGAGAAAGACAACATCAGTGTTTTTTTTTTCTATGTGTAATGAGAAAGACAGCGTCAGTGTCGTATGTTTTCATCTGTGTATAGTGAGAAAGACAGCATTAATGTCTTTTTTTTCTATGTGTAATGAGAAAGACAGCGTCAGTGTCGTATGTTTTCTTCTGTGTGTAGTGAGAAAGACAGCATCAGTGTCGTATGTTTTCTTTTGTGTGTAGTGAGAAAGACAGCGTCAGTGTCGTATGTTTTCTTCTGTGTGTAGTGAGAAAGACAGCATTAGTGTCGTATGTTTTCTTCTGTGTGTAGTGAGAAAGACAGCGTCAGTATTTTTGCTGTCCCATATATATATATATCTATACAGAACTAACGCTATATTCCTTGATTGATTATTTGGATTTTTAAGCCCCTCCCCGTGTCTTGAGAGATCACACCGTGTTTCGATATCCGTGGTGAGCACAGCCCAGATCTTAACTACAAAAAACAAACTGATTTTCCAGATTCGAACGAGAAGATATAGCCTATATAATATACCACGAGGTTAATCACTGGGAATCTTGAGGACTTGTGATGTTAAAATTCGGATTTTGGTCCCTTGTCAGGTTTTTATTGTATGGGCCAGATTCTTTACAGTAGGTGTCTGTAACTTGTTGGCGATAAATTCCAACAATAAGCAAACAGCACACAGTCCACTTGTTTTAAAATAACATATTAATACAAGTTAAACGTATATACAAATGTTCGTTACACTGTTGACTACTGCAGTTGTATCCAGAGCTTTAAATAATTGTATTTTTTTCGTGAAAGTCCACACAGGCTGATTCAATTACTTTAGAACATAACTGACAAAATTTAATTATTCTTGAGTACTCTGTTCTTATAATAATGATAATTTCACTTTAAAAATCGTCGCTATACGATCTTTATGGCTAAATTCATAATCACGCATTCTAGATTTAACTTTCAAACAACATTTTCGACGCTAATTTAAAACCAGACAGAGGTCTAGAACATTCTACACGCTACTAGATATTATGATGCAATAATACTCAATTAAGACAACAAGAAAAACTCAGACAATTCTAGCCACATGACACAATAATATAACAATTACCAATTAATAACAATTGAACTACAAAAGGTATTATTCGTAAACAGTTATGTAAACAAGCTTATGATAAACTATCGTTTTCAAAACAACTAATTTTAACACTCGTACCATATAAACAATCAAAATCATAACTTTCCCATTAACTTAAACGGAAACAATCGTGTATATCTACCATTCTTGTTATGGGCTTGGCACAGATAGCTAATTGTGCAGCTTTGTTCTTGATAAAAAAAGCAACTTAAAGTTAATTCAAATATACATTAATAACTTTTTACAATAGGCAAGTTCTAATTTTCATGGTTACAACGTTTCGAACTCTCGTGAGCATTTATCTGTTGACGCAGCTTTTTCTGCTTAGAAAACGTTGCTGTTATTGTATTTTTTAAATCAATTATTGAGTTCAGTAGGTTCTCCACGAAACATTAACCTCTGAGTCAACTTATAATGTGTAGTAGGAGTAAGGTCTTCGATATCAGGATTTCGGCCTCTGGTGTTATCATAATAACAATAGTATTACTGTCGGTATTTGATAACACTACATATACATACACCTATGTATTTAGCAGTATCATGGGTTTAAGTGATACATGTGTATTTTTAGTTCACGTGCTGCAAAACAGAAAGTTAGCTATCTTCAAAACTACAAATTTTTCAACCAAATTCGTCAATTTACAGTAAATCAACCAGTGATCTAATGAACCGCTAGGGAAAGTGGGGAGGATGATACAAACTAAAGAATGACTGTTTAGCATGTACGTGTTTAAAGAAATATAGTGGTCAACAAGGCTATTGTTTAAAAAACTATAGTGGTTAACAAGTCTCTTGTTTAAAGAACTATAGTGGTTAACAAGTCTCTTGTTTAAAGAACTAGTGGTTAACAAGTCTCTTGTTTAAAGAACGAGTGGTTAACAAGTCTCTTGTTTAAAGAACGAGTGGTTAACAAGTCTCTTGTTTAAAGAACGAGTGGTTAACAAGTCTCTTGTTTA
>NW_013670277.1:0-1458 GCF_000517525.1 Limulus polyphemus
GAAACAAGAAGAGAGTTTACAGCAGTTGTTGGAGGAAAAAGAAGAGAAACAAGAAGAGAAACTACAGCAATGGTTGGAGGAGAAAGAAAATGAACAAAAAGAGAGACTACAGCAGTGGTTGGAGGAGAAAGAAAACAATAAGAATAAACAATAAACAAGAAGAAAGTTTCCAGTTGAGAGAAAGCCAGCATACACAAATGGAAAATATGAGGAAATTTCAAAATGAATTCAATACATTAAAGAATGATTTACTGTCTTTTACATAAAGAGGATATATTAGCCATCGACCTAATCAACCACAGGAAACGAGAAGCCCCTTCCAGACCCCGCAGCTAAACCATAACACAGACATCTTCAGTCCTGTCAGAAGTCACATTCCAGACATGAGTGTCAGTAATAGGGGTGATCTAGTATGAAGGAAGCCACAGGTATTCGATGGGAAGGCACCATGGGAAGCACAATTTGAGCTACTGGCAGAAATGAATGGATGGACAGTGGAGCAGAAATCAGTGCACCTGGCAACAAGCCTGAAGGAATAACCACTGAAAATACTTGGACAGTTGTCAGCAGACGGCAGGCACAACTATAGAGCACTGGTAGCTGCTCTAGAGCTCAGGTATGGAACTCAAAATCAGTCCAAAGTCTACAGAGCTAGGTTTAGGATGAGAGTCCATGCTAATGGAGAGAGCCTGCAAGAGCTGGCACAGGATTTGGAAAGTATGGCACACAAGGCCTATCCAACTGCACCACCTGATGTCCTCAAGTTGTTGCTGAGGGAAGTTTGTAGATGCCTTGGACAGTCCACAACTAAAGATACAAGTGAAGCAAGCACACCCCTCTACTATACAGGATGCAATGGCCAGAGCTCTTGAATTTGAATCCTACGTTAAGTCCAGCACAGAGGTAACAAGGTTGGTACAGTTATTGGGATTCAAGGCCAGAAGAGGGCAGCTTTTGGAGAAGTTTGAGGGACTTTGCTATCACTGTAACAAATCTGGGTACAAGAGAGCTCAATGCCGGCAACTTCAAAACAGGGAAGATGCCACGGCAGGAAAGGCTGCTACCCAGAAAGGTTGTTGGAACTGTGGAGAGCAAGGACATATGAGGAGCCAGTGTAAGAAGAATACTACCAATAGGTCAGCTTCGGGAAACTAGTAGTGGTTCGTGCTGAGGGACGCCCACCAACCTCCATTGTGAAAGTCCCAACAGTTAAGTGTAAAATGGCAAGTACACATAGTGTCTACATGACAGGAAAGCTGGATAACCAAAAGTGCAACATTGTCATAGATTCTGCATCTCAGCAAACCCTTGTGAGTATCAAGGTGTTGGATCACAAAGGAGTACCAGAAGCCATACAGAAGCTCTGTGGTGTGACAGAACATTATGCAAGGTTGTGGGACCAGTGTGGGTAACTGTTGATATCATGGGCATGAAGGGACAGACACAAAGTATACTTGG
>NW_013670277.1:1468-5942 GCF_000517525.1 Limulus polyphemus
TTGATTTTCTAAAAGTGCCCTACTTGGGAGTAGGTGTCTAGCTTAAGCCCTGTGACAAAGAACTATTAGGCACAATGAAACCAGTTCAAGCATGAAGATGGTATTTTTGTCCGGAGATGGGAAACTGCAGATGGAACCTGGCAAACAGTTATACCAAGAAAGTTACGGGAAGTTGTGCTGCATCAATCCCATGATAGTTTAACAGGAGAACATCTCGGAGTTAAGAAGACATTGAGTCACCTATGACAGAAATTTTACTGGATAGGTATGAGGCAAGATGTGGAAGAATGGTGCAGGACCTGCAATACATGTTGTGCTAAAAGGGGACCCAAGCATAAGGGACGTGCTCCAATGAAGTTATATCAAGTTGGTGCACCAATGGAAAGAGTAACCATTGACATTGCTGGTCCTTTGTCAAGTGAGCGGTAGTGACCGTAAGTAAAGTGCGTGAATCGTTGTGAATTATAACGCGTGTTTAAGTTAAAGTGACTGTGGAAATTCTAGTTTTATTTAAGAAAGGACTTGTATCACTGAAGTTCCTTGAGAAGAATTTTTACGAGAAATTAACAAACAACCAGAGACACAACAATATCTTTTCCAATTCCTCATAAAGGGGTTGTTAATCTTTGTTAAACTGTTTTTTTTTTCATTTTATTGTGTAAAGTTTTTACAGGTATTGTTAGTATGCATTGTAGTGTAAATATTTTATAGTATAAAGATAAAGTTATTCACGTTTTTTGACCAATGTGCAAATTAATTTTCATTGTTTTTTAAGTTTTTAAAGTTATGGATGGGCAAGTCAGTCTGGAAGCAAAGAGGAGAGAAGAATGTGTTATATGAAGGCTTATAATGTTTCCTACTTCCTTTGTTAATATGTAAAATTGTTCAAAATTTCTGTGTACTTCAAGTGTAAAAAATTGATCAAGGTAACAGCTAAATTCTTCTCCGTCCTCCTGTTTATGCATAAAACAAGATCACTTCAGTAAGTTATCAAGTGTGTTTTCTCATGGGAAGGAAATATATAAATTTGCTTGTGAAATCTCAAAATAAATTACTATCTTTGCTGTTACAAAGCCAGTTGATGACCTAAGGGCATAATCTGTCTTTGTGCAAGAGGAAACGAATAATCTTTGGTGACATGTGCACATGGAGTAGGCAGGCCTTTGTTTAATTTATTTAAGGCCACGATTTCTCTGAAAGTCAGTTCATTAGAGATAGGGTAGTTAGGGTTATGGCAGTTTCACCTTCATTCAGACTTAGCTAAGATGTAAGTATTAGAGTTTCTATAGTTTTTCAATAACTTTATATGTGTTTAAGGTTTAGATTTAAACTTTCACTTTGACTAAACTTTAACTATAAATTATAACTTAGTGGATTATATCCTTTCATTAATAAAGAGAGTGATTTTATGCACACTTGTGTCTAGGCTCTTTCACTATGCCATGTTCAGTCCAAATTTGGGCCTGTACTCTGTAATACAGCTTCTAGCTGATCACCTTTTTTTGCAGTTCCTATGCATTTACCCTTAGGTAAATCATTGAATCTAACAATATCACATGTTTAATACTAGTAAATGTACTGTTAATGTCCTAAATACTGGTTGAAAGTGTAATGAAAGTTACTGTGTTATCCAAATTCTTAATAGTAGGTGAAAGTGCACTTCAAGGCATGGGGTGATTATAAGGAACTTCTAATATTGAAAATAATTATACCATAAAAACTACTTTATCTAGGGGATAAAAATTTCACCATAGGTACATATTCATAAGTTCTATTATAAAAAATTTGGAAAAGGTAAATTGTGTTTCAAAACCATATTATACTATACACTTAAATTTCTATTCTTGCAAACAAATTCTGCTTTTGTATTCCTTCCTTCTCTCTCTCTCTCTTTCAACAGTACAAGATTGGTGATTTAAACGTTGTGTGCATCAATAAATACTGTCAAAAACAGGTAATGTTCACAGTAATGTCTTTGATGTGCTGATTGAGAATGGCAGAAAGAATAATGAATACCTTCTATGACAATTTTTGGATCATCCTCTAACATTTCCAAACTTTCATCAATAAAACTAAAGAATCTCAGTGTGCCTCTTAGCACAAGTAATTGTTAAGCTACAATCATTTTAAATGTTTTTTTATTATTATTATAACTATCCTGTACTTATTGGGGGAAAAAATGTACTAGTAGCTAAAGGTAGTAAATGATCATATTATTGGACCCTGTATTATTTTTAATGTATATGTTTCTCAAGCTTTTTATTGTTGTTTGGCTGTAAGGAAGCTTATTGTCACATGATGAACAGTTTTAGCAGTATGAATGCATATTAGGCTAGTTGTAAGTTGCTTATTGAGTGAGTATTTTAGTAACCTAATGAGTTATCAGTGTATGATTTAGTCTGTTTTCCTGTTAATGTCAGCCAGTTAATCAGTTAGTTAATTCAGAACTTAAATATTTAGTTTTTAGTTTGTTGAAAAAATACAAAAAGTACTGTACATATGAGAAAACTTATAAGTATAATTATTAAGTTAGGCCTGTCACTCGGTGAATGTGATGTTAGTTAAGCAAAATTGTGGAACTTGTTGCCATACAAATAAAATGTTGTTTTAATTATTAAGTGAACTGGACTCTTTGCATTATTCATTTTACTGAATAAACCAAAAGAACCTGCCCAACAATAGAACCATTACAACAGGATGTTTGATACAAGGTGAAAGTGCACTGAAAATTAAACACTTTAAGTTATCCAAATGTTTGATACTGGGTGAAATTGCAGTTGAAGTTAAAGCTAATAAATGTTCAACATGTTTAATAGTAGTTGAAAGTACAATGAAAATTAAACCAATTAAGTATCCAAAGGTTTGAATGTGCACTTGAAGCCAAAACTTATAACTGAAATAAATATTGTTTTATTCTTCAGTATTTTATTTAGGTCAAGTGCAGGCTGTAACTTTTCTATTTTTGTATCAATCAGGATGCCAGCTTTTGCTATATCCTGGTGCATTTAACATGACAACAGGTCCAGCTCATTGGGAGTTGTTACAGCAAGCTCGAGCCTTAGACAACCAGGTGTATGTAGCCTGCATTTCCCCAGCCAGGGATGAAAACCACAGTTATGTAGTCTGGGGTCATAGCACTGTTGTTAATCCTTGGTGTGTGTGTGTAATTTCTGTTTTGTCATTTCTCTGTTTATGTAAACAATTAGCAAATGTCTTCAATCTTAACATTATGTACCCAACTCAAAGTTGTAATACCTATAATATGGGTGGCATGAGTGTATATATGTATATCTTAACCATAGCAGAATTGAGGGAAAAAAAGACAATTGAACTTTTCAGAAAAACTTCATTTATTAACGACCATGGTTTTGCAAGTAAAGGCATCATCAAGTACTGGCAGAACCATGGTCATTAATAAATGAAGTTTTTGTGAAACGTACAATTGTTATTGTTTTTTCCCTCAATTCTGTAATTATGGAGTTTCATCAAGTACCAGTGGTTTCAAGTATCAAATATATTAATAATAACAAATAAGGAAACTCATTCATAACATTAAAGTTATTATTGTTTTAAAGAAATAGGATTTGTAAAATTTATATCTCGAAAAGAAATTTTAGCTCATTTTGATGACCATTGATACCATTTGCTTGTTTTACAAAATATTACATATATTTATGTATGTTACAATAAATTATAAAAATATTAACATAGTTCAATTGTGTTAATAATTGTTTTTCTTTCAAAAATGATAGACTAAACAGTAGAACCTTAAATTTAATGCTTTAAACATACACATTTGTCTGGCATGAAGTTTTTAAATAGGAGTTAGTTTCCATTACAAATGATGTCTCTGTTTCCCTACTTGTTTGTGTAAAGTGTCATGCTTGATTGAAATTGGTGCAGTTGTAATGTATATACATTTTCTAATAAAATATGAATAAAGGTAGATAGCATTTACAGCAAAAGTTTTAATGATGTAATTATATATATATATATATATATATATATATATATTGTAAACAACTGGTACAAAAATCATCATTATCCAGATGTTAGTTGTCTCAAGAAAAGATTGTATGAGACATTGATATTTCCTGAATGGCTTATCATTCATTGGGTGTAATAATTACTTAAGAACTTGCAGGTTGCAATAGTATGAAGTTATAAAGTGCCTGTAATACTGCTGCCCTGTATATATATTCCTCTATTGGTACATAGTTCATAAGCTGGTATTAAATATTTAATGTCTTGATAAAAAGTTTAGTAAAAACTACCTTTATACTCCAGACATATATAAAAGAATAATAATGGCTGGAGACGGCTTAAATGGGTAATGAAGAAAAACTTTAATATAAGTTTAACTTGACAGCAAATGTACAACATTTCGACAAGTTGTCGTATCTATCTACGTGTAGTCGTACGAAACTACGTACGTAACGGTTAACGTACGTATTAGTCTTGTCTACTAGTTAAC
>NW_013670277.1:6942-25402 GCF_000517525.1 Limulus polyphemus
ATTCCTTTCATTAGCAATCACAAACAAGATTCATAAAGCCATCAAACAATGCCAACTGACAATCAACATAATGCAAAAACCAGGTAAAACACCAAAAGAATTATTAGTTTACTCTTCATTCTCACAAACAAAATATGCCAAGAAACAAGGCTACGCCAGAGAAAATGGAGCAGGACAAATGTGCCACATCAGAAACATGGTCTATCAAATCATTTGTAATATATGTGAAGATGCACACATTGGAGAAACTGGAAGACCTTTACACACAAGCATCTCAGAACACATTAGTGCATTATATACATATCACTAACACAAAACTGCTCCAGCAGAACACTTCCTATACAAACACAGAAAACCAAGAACCATTTAAAGTTTCTATCTTACAAAAAAAACAAAGATTTTAAAGAGAGAAAATATATGGAAGCTATACTCATTAACAAAAAAATACAAAAATGAAGAGACAATGAGTGGTACATGTAACTAAATCACCATGATTCCATTCAAAAAACAACAGATCATAGCAATACACTTGACACTGTTACTTTCAGTTTAACACTTGCGTACTCTGGAGTATCACACAGTATTGCAATTTGTTTTTAACACTGCTAATATACTTTGTATTCTTTCCACTTTTTATAGTTTCTTAGGAGCTTCTATTTTCTATCTATGTGTTTTTTTAGCTAATCATAAAACGTATTGTAGTTCTCTGTATTTTTATATGTCATATGCTAGTATAGCTGTATAGTTAGTATTGTAACTATAATAGAACAATAATGAAACCCTAATAATAATCTGTACATTGTTAGATGCACGTTATGGCATACTCGAGAAATAGAAAATTACAAGTAGTTTTATGACTCAATGAATATTATAATATCAACAATTGTGTATATTAACCCTGATGAAGCTGCAAAGGCAAAACATTAGTTAAAATAAAAATTATTTAATACATATATATGGAGTATAAAGGTCGTTTTTTCTAGTTTTTTATCAACATGTGTAAATCCCTCCAGTATGCACTACAAATTTTGAAAGAGAACAATAAATATTTAATGGTTATTTTATAAATTTCTTGTTCTTCTTTAATAGTATAATAATTGTGCTTTGATTGTGTGAATGAGTTTAAAGAAACTGATCCAGTTAAAAGATGGTAAATACTAAACTGAGGCTGGAATTTGATGGAATCTTGCATTCCAAAACATACATACCTCTGCTGCCACTAATAGCTATTTTTCGATCTTCATTTTTGCCATCTAATGTTGTGTTTGCTTGCTCCAGTTTTTATATACCCCACTCGACTGCCCTCAGCAGTATCAAATTTGCAAAACTTTACGCTGGCCCTCACACACCCTCTATGTAGGTATTGTATATAAGCACTGTATGCAGACAATAAAATCACTTTTTCTCGACAAAGCGTGAGCATTCAGACTAACGCTTTGTGATTTACATTTTCTTATTTTTTGTTTTCTAATAATCAGGAATTTTTTGTTTTGTTATGCAGAGATATATTTTGCTGAATTTGTTTTTACGACAAATACATATTCCAAAACAAAATTGGATATGAATTCCCACATAACAGTTTCAAGCACAAAGGCTACTCAGCCTTTATATATTCCCCCTTTGTTATCTATTGGAGGTCAGCAGTCGAGGGGGGGGGGGAACATTCTTCGTGGAAGCTGTCCGTGACCTGATTTGGGGTTAGATCAAGTACTTCATGTGGCCTGGGCATATCTCTCTGGGAGGTGCTGATTTGAATTTTCATTCTGAAATGGGATATTCTTGGGAGAATTTAGACTCCTGTTTCCTGCTCCATCTTTCACTGGAGCTTCCTCTCCTGAGGACTCATCTGATCAGCCACCTTCTGCCCCTTTTTCTGCAGTTAGTTACACGTGCTTGTGAAGTTTCGGAGATGCAACCAGATAGTTTTGAGCCTATCCCTGTTTTGTTGTCCAGTAGTTCTCAAGGGGATTATTTAGTTTTTCTTCTTTCTCCTGATATTGCTGTGCATGCAGAGAGGTTTGCAACACAATTATGTGAGTATGTCGCTATGCCTTCTGCCCCCTTGTTTATCTGAACAAAATGCCCTGGCATATCATCTTCAGGATGATGTATATTTAAACACATAAAAGTTAGATCTATGTGGTGCCAAGTAAGAACCTGTTATTTCTCTTAACAGGTCGCAATTTTTGCAGATTGATTTGACTCTTACTACTGTTTTAAGATACTTCTCTTCCCTTCAACTTTTGTCTGAAGCATATCACCATTCGCCTCAACAATTTGACAATGAACTGGGCTATTTACTGGTCACTATTATGACAAGTTTGTCCTCTTCAGGACTTGCTTTGGTGTTGTGGTTTGTCTGTTGCTGGGACTTGTTGAGTCGTGATGCATTTTTGGAGGGTATTCATTTACCTTCTTCTGCTCTTCGAGGTTTATGGGAAGTGGCTTTTCTTCAGCCTTATTTACTTGCTGGAATTTTAGAATCTTTAGGAGCCAAAGTTGATACAACACATTTGCAGTCTTCTTTATCGTCTTTGGCTGCTTGACCCTATTCTACTTCCACTTGTACTTCAGCATGTTCATCCCCTCATGTATCAAGGCCCCCACTCCTTCCACTCCTCGTTCCATTGGTTCTCTTAATCATTTCCATCCTTTTTCTCGAGAGATATTTTGTGGACCGGTATGTGGACTTCTCCCGACACATTCATATCTCATTACTTTCATGATCTGGCAGTTTCCTCTTTGAAGGGACTTTGCCTTCCCTCTGTGGCTGTTTTGATTACCTCTACTAGATTTTAACAGGGTGGTGAGTAACATGTTATCTGACTTACAGTTATTGATACTTTCTCTTCTAGGGTCCCTACTGATTTTTTTTGGATCCCACTCGGTGGTGGGTGTTGCCCAGTCAAGTATGCTTGTATTTAAATTCCGCACTAGCAACCTTTATATCGGTTCTTGGTTGCAATGGGCTCTGTCGAGATGAGGTGTTCCATAAGACCATCTGGACACAATTCTGGATGGTGATATCATATTACAATATTTCTAATGGACTGCTACTCATGGACTATCATGAGTAAAGCTAAAGGGGATTTTGCCAGTCCCTGCTGACCTTAGAGCTGAATCAGTCGAGATAACTTTGCTTTTAAAAATTAGAGAACGTGATTCCCCTGTTGCACTGTCTCTTCCAACAAAATCCTTCAGAAGCCAAGAAGCATTGATACAAATGTTCATTTATGATATGATGCAAGAAAGTCAGGGCCAGCCTTGGTCTGCTGGTTTGAGCACTTGACTTACAATCTGCAAATCACAGGATCGAAAACCCAACACCAAACATACTTGCTATTTTAGTCATAGGAGCATTATAATGCTCCAGCCAATCCCATTATTTACTGGCAAAGAGTAGCAAGTATCCCAAGAGTTGGAAGTGGGTACTGCCAATAAGTTTCCTTCCCTTTAGTTGACAACTTAAAAATAAAGGCTGCAGACGACAGCCATAGTAGCTTTGCCATAAACAAACAAAAAGGGCCAACCCACACTGATTTTTTTTAGCCAACGTTTTACCAACAAGTATTTGTCTTAGCCACATTTGTCTATTCATGTCTCAATGTATATGTCTAAATTTGCATTACATATTACATTTTGGAAAGGAACTGTTGTAGTGGAAATAATATTAACTTAAGAAAATTTCGAGTGCTTTTAAGTCAACCTATATTTTTGCTGTTATTTAATTCTTTCCTAACCTGTGTGACCTAATTCACATGACATGAGAAGACAAGCAGCGAAGTCAATGGCTATATAAAAATCCTCAAATGATTTTTACATGGATTTAGTTAGGTACTGTATAAATATTGACCACAGAATACAGGAATCTTTAAAATTTATTTTAGTCTGACACAACTCACAATCTGAGGGTCGTGGGTTTGAATCCCTGTCACAAAACAAGCTAGCCCTTTCAGGCATGGGGGCATTATAATGTGACGGTCAATCCCACTATTCGTTAGTAAAAGAGTAGCCCAAGAGTTGGCGGTGGGTGGTGATGTCTAGCTGCCTTACCTCTAGTCTTACACTGCTAAATTAGGGATGGCTAGTGCAGATAGCCCTCGTGAAGCTTTGCGCAAAATTCAAAAACAAACAAACAAACAAGTCTGACACAATTTTCATTCATGATTTTAAAAATAATATATTCTGCTTTAAATATTTTTAAACAACCAATTACATCTACTAACTGGAGAAACAAGCTTTAAACTATATTTATGAATCTTGCAACATGCCTTTTCAGATCACAATTAAGCATCAGATGTGTTACTCTTGTAAAAAAAAAAAAATCTCATTAAAGAAGCTCTATTTTCAAAGGTATCTGCATTATCAGATTACTTATTTTGTGTACTGAAGAGAACCATACTTAATATTCCAAAGAAAGAAAACCAGTAATTCTGCTTAGCTCTTACCATATGAATGATAAATATCATGCAGAAGTAAGCTGAATTCAGTTTAATGTATTTCCGAAATGAGGGTAGAAACTTACTATTGTTTCATCACTGAATAAAAAAACAATATTGAAAGCTTGATATTTAAGTAAGCACATAATATACTTGAAGTAAAGGTTTTGATGTGATAATGCAAGTAGTATCCCACACTATCGAATTTCCTAACAAAAAAAATGCGGTTTGGATATTAAGAGAAAGAAAATGTTCTGTTTAAATATTGTATATCTAATTACCTCTTTGTTTATTTTTATTTTTTTATATCCTAGGGGCAAAGTCATAGCAACTTGTGACCATACTGAACAGATTGTTTATGCTGATATTGGTAAGTTTTCTATAATGTAATATCTCAGGGCAGAGATTTTTTGCATATACAGATTTATTCATGTTTTTAAGCTTAATATGTTCTGTTAACATTTAACTGCTTTAAGTATGAATAAGATATTACACAGTTTCAGTTTTTGTGTTATGTAATTTACTGATTTTTAAAAATATAATAAAAAATAATGTGATTTTCTTTAATGCTTAAATAAAAAATTTTACTTTTTATACAGGAAGCTGGAAGATATTTTTGACATTGACACTATGAGAATGGTGTAAGATAAAATGTTGCTGTAAAAGATAAATTTATATTATAAGATTTAAAATTATCAATTTATTTTCTGTAAATTTCAAACAGCATAGGATATAATATTTCTTTAAAAGATAAATTGATATTATAAAATTTAAAATTACCAATTTATTTTTGTAAATCTCAAACAGCATAACAATTTAAAGACTAACCATATGACAAAAAACATTGCCTAATTAGGAGACTGTTATACATACACATAACTTTTTCTGCACATGTCACGACCTTTTTTCAGAGTTACATTTAAAATGTAATTAAACTACTTTATTATCAATGTATATGAATAAACTTGACATCAAAACGTAGTTAATAAACTGAATTTTAATATTATATAAGTATTAATGTTATAAGGAAATATTTTAAAAAATCCTCAATCTTCTTAGTATGAGGATTATGACATTTGCTCTATATATGTCTCCCTTCTTCTCTAATTTGTTTACTATCCCTCCAAGAATTACAGAATTTAACATAAATTACTCATTATAACATATTTATTACTCAAACAAAGCAATCTTATTTTATTATCAATGTATATGAATAAACTTGACATCAAAACGTAGTTAATAAACTGAATTTTAATATTATATAAGTATTAATGTTATAAGGAAATATTTTAAAAAATCCTCAATCTTCTTAGTATGAGGATTATGACATTTGCTCTATATATGTCTCCCTTCTTCTCTAATTTGTTTACTATCCCTCCAAGAATTACAGAATTTAACATAAATTACTCATTATAACATATTTATTACTCAAACAAAGCAATCTTATTTGTTTATGAAGCCGTAAACTCAAAATTGGACCCATTTGCCATACACTTCTGTCACATCTCCTTAATAAGTTGCCTTTAGTTTTATCTGACGTTTAATACTACATTAATTATAACCAGTAGAAAGCCAAAATTTTACTCTATCAAATGACATATTATATTACATGGTTTTTTGTGTACCTTGCCTCTAGTTTGAAACTTTATTCCCATGGGAAACATATTGTTACGCATCTGTTTGTTTGATAATTTCCGGTAGAAATTCTTTCCGAGGAACTTCAGTGATACAAGTCCTTTCTTGATAAAACCAGTTTATTCTTCCTCGATACAAACTTTTAGTACACAGTAATTCCACGGTCAATACGTTTCTCGTCACTTTAATCTTAACTTTTATAATACACGCTATAAATCACAGTGATTCACACACTTTACTTACAGTCACTACTCTTCGCTTCTTTAATTATCTATCTATCGCTGGCTTCTCTGCCAGGCTTATACACTAAAAAAGAGGGCATCTCGAACAAACTCAGGCCTCCCCGATCATTCATGATTATTCGAGAAATTCATCACATGCCACCAGCGTCACGTGACTTCTGCTGTCGTAACAATATTGACAAGCTTAGCTGAATAGTTAGAAAGGCAGAAAAAATGATGATAGTTATAGGACATTGTTTGCTTTTTGCATATTATTATTCTGTGTTATTAGATGAACTATTTAATTAAATAAAAAATATTTAGTGTAGTAGTACTATTAGTATAAAAAGTAGGCTTAGTTTCATCGACAGTTGACAGCACAAAACACAAGGACCCAGTAAGCACTATATTTCACTTTTTCATGTGTAATCTTTATTTATTGTTATAAAAGTAACTCAAATGTAAAAATTAAAAATTTACTAGGTTAGATTAGGTAAGATAATGAAAACAATAATTTTAGTTCATCACAAGATATGCTCATGAGCAGCTCATGCATTACGTAATTTGATACGGCTACGTGAGCTATATGTTTGCCAATTGATTTCTAACTTGTGTGGCGATACTATTTATAGTATTAGTTAAACATGGTTAAGAGATCAAACAATAAAATGAAGTATAAACAGATGTATATCGTTACCAGCTTTAAGCTATTTAGGATAAAGAATTGTGGCTTCCTGTTACAATTTTCAGTTTCTCTAGAAAGATAAAGGGTAATTTAGATTTATTTCCTCATTTTTTATGGTGGTTATGTTACGAGGTCAGACTAATTCACTGACCTCACATAGAATTTGGGTAGACAAAATAACAGATAAAATATATATAGTTTCCTTTAAAAAAAAAATGTTTGATATTTATTTAGGAAGTTTTAGAGATTACACAAATGCAATTTGATAATTTTCAAGTGAAAAAATGAAAATGATCTTCTGTTTTAACTTTTAGATTTTCTCGATTTGCAGCAAAATGTTATTTATTTCATATTTCCAACTTCTGCAAAAAAAGGAGTTAAAAGGTTAAAATTAGAAATAAATTAAAATTACAATACAAAATAAAAATCAGAATAAATCAATAACTGAATGAAATAACATCAAAGTTACAATGAAAAAATGAAAATCAAATCAGAATTTGAACAAAATAAACTAAAAAAAATGAAGAAAATGTATAAAATCATAACATAAGCCAAAAACTGAGCATAAAGTTAGTGAAATACAAATCAAATTGAAATATTGCTGTAATACAAATTTAATCATATTACAGAATTTGGGTTTTGACCAGTTACATTCAAACTTTAGTATATGAAATAGAACATCGTAGATTGTCAGTATGATACAGGACACATCATCTTTACAATAGAATTTAAATATATGAAAAATGATATATGATGTACTATGTGATTAAAAAACACTGTACATCATTAAGAAATTTAGAAAAATTACCTAAATTAATATACAAAATCATCTAACCATGATATAAAATAAAGTAAATAAATTTGAAAAAATAAACAGATTACGCTTAATCCAAAGTGAATTCAAATGAATAAAATAAACAGTATGTTATAGTGCAGAGCTACATACATTTACAAAGAAGAGCACCTCTCGAAACACAATGGAAAACTACACCATCAATAATTCTCTTCAGTGGGGTGCCATTCTTCAGCATCTGTATGCCCTCTCAGGCTTTTCATAGCATAGGGGTTCAGGTCTCCATCTACTCTGCTGGGTGGGTCTGATAATGGTGATGTCACCTATCAATAACCTGGAGCACGATGTTACTCGGGGTCACCTTGGAATCCATTGTTAGCCATGTATCTAGCTGGACAGCTGGTTAGTGTTTTATGCATCCTACATGAGAGTGGGAGGCTGATATCGTATTTTTTCCAACCTTCCTTCAGCTGCCAAGCTTCTGGATAAACATCCCTTGAGTGGGACATGTGAACCTCCTGTATATTTTTGCTGTATCATTGTTACACAATGTAGTGCTTTTAATAGGGCAAAGGTGTTGCTTTTGACAGATATATTTTTACCAACACTTTGAAGAAATGGTCAGAGACATGTTGAGCACTGCCTGTACGGAGGTAAATGTGATAATTTGTTTTCTCGCATACTGATGGCCCATGTGTCATCTCTTGAAGATTCAGTTTTCTTGTTGTGGCTGGCTTGGCTACAAGCTCTTGTATCTGCCATGGTAGAACTTCTTACATCCTCAGAAACCTTTAGGTTGAGGTTTTTCCCAGGTATTACAGACACTTACTTCACTTGGGGCTTCTAGCTCTGCCAACAACAAGTTATCTTCTACATTCTGAGTTTTGGTAAATGATAACAATCAGAAAAGAGAGAAACAGTGGTCAAGAATTATATATATATATAAAACAAAAGTCAAGAATGAAAATTTAACTCAGCTAGCAGTGTTAGATTAATCATTGTGATCTATTTACGCCACAATCTTCTTTCTTCTAGGATATAAAAGATGTAGCATAAGTGTGCATCTTGCAGTGTTTGTGGCACTACCACGGGTGCCTGCAGGAATGGCATGAGGGGCACTTTTCTCCCTTACGTTTCATAAAAAATTGCACGTATTATGATGTAAACTTAACATTGTAGTTAAACAAATTATTTTTAGTAATTTTTTATTAAAACTATAAATTTGTGTTTAAGCATGTACAACATTCTTTTAGTCTGTTGATTTACACTGTAAAACCTGATCCCCTACATCCTTGTTTTGCCCCTTCAGAATATTTCTGTGGGTGCCCCTGGGCACTACTATACTATAAATACAAGTTTTTCTCAATTGCTAGTAAATGTACAAACCAGTAGCTCCTATGGAACAGTATGTGTGGTCAAAACCACTAGCATATATGGAACAGTTTACATTAATTTATGTTAACCAATGTATAAACCACTAACTTCTGTGAAACAGTAAACATGCAGCAATGTGGGCCAGACTTCTGACAATGAGCTTTCTGGTCAGTGAGTAGAGCCATCTCACATGCACATGAAATCTTCCACTATTGATTGGTCACTTGAATGGCACATCTCAGAATTCGATAAAAATGGTGAGGTTAAACTGCAAACACCTTACATCAGTAATTAAGCCAGCTAATTTACAAATTGTGATTGAAGCTTCTAACCCAGAAGGTTTCACAACCTGTCTCTGTTCATAATTCCAACTTGCTTTCTGAAGCAAGTCACATGTAATTTAAGTAAGTAAAATTATGCCTGATTTCACAAATAAAATAACACTTATGTTCATGTAAGCAACAGGGATTGGATGGCCTGGTGGTTAGGGTGCTCGATTTGCAATCTGAGGGTCGTGATTTTGAATCCCTGTTGCCAAACATGCTCATCCTATATGGTTGCCGTCTGGGCCAGCCATCCGGGTTTGAAAATTTTAGTTTTACAAAAATATTGGCCAACCCCAAACTAGTTGGGACTAAGGTTGTTACGGAGAAGAAGTTTGTGTAGCCAACATCAAAAGTATGTTAACACTACAAATAAATGTAACTAACAAAAAAATATGTGTAAAAAACTACCATATTCGAAAATAAAACATTCACAAAGTCTGTAAATAGTTTGAGTGTAAAAATGAAATTTATTTCCTGATCAGAACTACTAGAAAACAATAGGTATACTATGTTTTTCTTTCATTCTGATGAATAAGTCAACTTGATTTAATCTTCAAAGACTAAGTCACACAATCTCCAAATATCCCAGTTGCTTTAACTGCAAGATGTTTCTTCATCAGTATCAATGTAAACAATGATTCCATCCATGTTTCTAACTTAGTGTGGTGTAGACCCTAAAGCAACTGGTCTTTCTTAGTCAAAAAAATCACGTACTTACAAATATTCCAGTGTGGGATGAAACTGAAAATATCATATACCAGCATTAAGAATACATAGAACATTGTGGTCTGAGCTAACCACTGTTCCATTTAAGAAACATACCACATCTTAAGTCAGTCTTTATTTGCATGAACATGTTGTGCTGTTCTATATATATTACATTTGTGACATAATTGTGTGTGCACAGATTGGTCCATATATAATGTGAAACATTCACAAACATATTCAGTTTTATACTGCTGAATATGTACTTGCAGTACATGATGTCACCTTTCAGTAGCTTGCCTAGTAACCATAGCAACAGACTCCAGCATCAGTCACACTCTGCATATATGCTAAGTGCAGGAAACTTTCAGATACTGCCAAAAGAGACTACTCCAATTTGAACAATATCATGAAAATAATAGTAACCACAGATTGAAATAAGTAGGTATGCCCCTTTCTGCCATCTAGATCACATCTCGTATCATCAACTACAAAACATAAGCATGTACACATAATCAAATATTGTGTTTGATTGTGCATAAGAGATAAAAGCAAAATTAATTTTGCTACCATAATACAGTCTGAATCTCCATGATTTTTTCCCATCAGTACTGCTATGTAGGGGTTGTCAAGCAACACCTACACGAGATAAACACAAAATAATTGAAACTAAAATCTAACTGATATCAGTTTTATGTGTTGTGTTAGAACACAACTTCCTTTCTATATTTAAGGAAGATTGGTGCAGACTTACCATACAATCAGGAGTAGTATTGCAAGATTGACTTACATGCAGTATTACAGGTTTCTCAGGAAGGCTTTACAGGCAAATATTTACCAAAATTCACCACGAAGTTTAACCTGAATACTAAGAAAACAAGAATTGCAAAGTCCTTTCAGCATAGTGAATCGTGAGAGCATTTATCATAAACATTCAAAACCAACTATCACATTCACTAGGATCTAATCTAACAATCTGTGTCTAGCAAGTATCTTGCAGTCTTCTCCACAGAAATGCCACTGTAATTCAGCTAGATAGATTGAGTGATTACTGCAAGACACTATTGTCTTGCTAACAAATATTGCTCAGTAGCTCAGAGAGTGAGGATCACAACATCCTTTCAGTGTTGATCTTTCAACAGACCTACTGTCCTAACTGTAAAATAGCCTAGTGATTATCGCATGAGATCCTGAAGATGTGATATTGCAAGTCACTATTTAATAGCTTGAAAAGCAAGGCATACCACTTTGTTTCAGTCCTTGATTTTTCATTCAGCTGACTCTCCTACTTGCTGCTCAAATTGATAATTCAAACTGACCATTGAAGCAGATAGACTACTCATCTATTATTATTTCCCCATCTGGTTTCAAAGAAACAGCCAGGTATGAACTGCCCATTTCTTCTTCTCATTAAAGTAGTCGAGAACATAGTGCTCTTATCATCAGGATCAATTTGCTCTTCTTCATCTGATCTCTACAATAACCAGTTCTTAAGAGCCTCATTGGTGATTTACAGTTTAAGTTTATTAACATGCTTATGTGTATAATATGACTGCTGTAAATGATAATTCACCTCATTGAGTTGTTGACATACAACATATGGACCAGAACTTAGTTCTTAAGTGTGTAGAAGCATGTGCCAAAGCAAGTCAACAGACTTAAACTTCCATTATGTTACTGTTTTGTCATAGCATGTTTTTTAATACATGGCCATTTTACCTATTTTCAAAAAAATGCAAGCACTGGTTGGTTTACTTGTTTGATATCATCACCACTGTTTGGTTGAGATGCTCCTTCTAAAGTCTGAAGACATATGCATATCCTGATGACTGTGGAATTCTTATGCAAAATCTGGAGCAGAACATTGCAACAGTTAGGGATATGTATTGTTCTCACATTCCATGTAGACTTTAGGCATAATGCTGTCTAAAGAATCATTAATATGCCTTACCAGCTGGTAATGCTCTTTAATTTTCTAAAGATCCATTGTCAAGAAATAAAATTATTTCCATATTCACAATCAAAGTGTGAGTGTGTTTTTGTCAACTGGCCAGCTTCAGGTTTGCATTATAACTTTGACTGGTTCTTGTTGTTGGGGCAGAGAGGTTTCCACAATGAAGGGTAAGATTCAGAATAAGATCTAAAATCATGTAGATACCCCCATTGTAAATCACACTGGAGCTCAGTTTGGTATCCTACAGTGCTTAGATTAACTACGTCAGTGATCATTCGAAAGAACTATATTGAAGATAAATAAACCTCAAACTCACATTAACTCATGGAAGTTTCTATAACATTCCTTGGAACAAGTAACATACCACTTCAGTAGTATATGACACAGAAATGGGACATAGCAGTGATAAGTACTATAGTACTATTTTTGTACCTAACCTTGGTGTAATGTAGAGGTTTAGTGCAATTTTATGAATTTGTGTGTCCTGTTTACTTGGGGGGAGGGGGGGTTGATGCTCTAACTATGTTCCAAACACCTGCAGAGCATATATAGTCCATTGTGTAGCTTTGTACTTAACAACAAACAAACAATACTAAATATTTAAATGTAAGTCTTTGTCAAAAGTAGGAAAATAGTAATTTGTACACATTTTTAATTAATTGATTAACTTGTGTTTAGTTTTAATCCTGAAATTTGTGTACCTAATTTTTTTTATATATAAAAATGTACCTTCAAAAAATTATTAAGCAAGTTGCCGAAAACTAAAAATTTTGTATATATGTACAAAAATTGTCAAATCATTTGTTCAAAGTTATATGTACTTAATTTTACAAAACTTTGTACATAGTGTGCAAGAAAATTACTGTTAAATGTTATCTTATATCAGCATTGCAATCATACTTTACAGATCTCAACTACTTGAATGATGTGAGACAACAGATTCCTCTGACCAAACAGAAAAGAGATGACTTATACAGTCTTTTCAGCTACTTAGATGAACAGCAGACTGTTTAATACACCAGAAAAATTGGACTGATAGATTTAACGATTTCTTTTTGGAAAAAGTAAGAGTTGTTACATAATGTTTCTTTCCCTGATGCAAATATGATTTGTAATGATTATAAGGTTGATAAATTTTATTTTCTCATGATTTGAGTATCACTGCTTAATGTTTTTAATATATCACAGTAACAGTTGATATACCATTATTATCTTTAGTTATTTAAAGCTCCCCAGTGGCTTATTAGTAAGTCTGATGGCTTATAATGCTAGAAATTCTGTTTCAATACTCATGATGGGCAAAGCACATATAGCCCATTGTGTATTTTTATGCTTAACAAACCAAATAAATGGTAGTTCTGTCAGAATGTTAAGGTCTATATTTTAAGGTATTTAAAATGTGATAATCTAGCCATACTGATAACAATTTTTCTATTTTGATACAAAAATTCCTGTGAAGGACAGTGATGTCTATCTTAAACCATATGCTTTGACATACTTTCCACTGTCCCTTGGATCAAGCAAGGCCCAGTGGATAACATAGTGAACTACAGATATCTTGCAAGTCTACATTTGTATCCTGTTACTGCAAAAATATTTTTAAAAATTGAGCTCCACATTTTGGGACCATGGGTGCATTTAAAGAGTGATGATCGATCCAACTATTTAGTCTGACGAGAGTACCCAAGAGTTAATGGGAGGTGTTGACTAACTGCCTTCCTTCCAGCTTATCAGTTCCAAATTAGGGATGGTTAGTGCAGGTAGCTATTGTGTAGCTTAGCACAGAATTCAACAGACAAACCACAAACCTTCCTTTGTACTGTGGACATCAGCTTCAAGACCACTTTTAAGCAGGCCAAAGACAAAAATCAAATGGAACTGTGTTGAAGAACTGATATTATTCTAATCTATTCAGTTATCTATCTCATGAAAACAACAGTTGTTTTGAGATGTGGTAAGAAGGAAACTTGCTAATTTTTTGGGACTATCATCCCTTAGAATTTTCAAATCCATATTTGTTATCTTGTTAACAACACCAGGAAACGTGTCAGCTTCATTACACTAGCTTTTTCAGTCAGATGGTTTTCTTTTTTGTAATCATACTTTTCAAGGTGATGTTCTGAATTGTACTCTCAGAGCTTAATTCTGTGCTAAATGCTCTACTATGAAAAGCTCTTTTCTTCAGAATGTGATCTTACATGGATTAAAATCCCACTATATACAAATAGTCTATCAAGACTACACTGTCAGTTAATCATCTGTGAACATAGAAGTCATCTTACTAAAACATACTTATCTCTGCTGACACTTATAACTATTACTCGACCTCCAGGGTTTCTTCCCATGCCCATCAAAGCATTGGTTTGATTTTTTCTTGCTTGCTTCAGTCTTTTGAATTCCAATTATTGCCCTTGGCGATATTTATTTTGGGATACTCTCCACCTATGTCAGTGTGCCCTCTATCAAGGTACTGTATATAAAAGCACCTCACTCAGATAATGTTATCACTAATGGGTTTCCCAGTATTATGATTGTTCAGAGATACTTTGAATGTTATCAGTTATCTAGTAGATTTTCATAAAAATAATAATAAAAAATTTTCTCTTCCGATTTGCAAGCCGAGTTACATTATGAATTCCTGGATTATTATTTCAGGAATGGAGGCAAATTGTCTCTCTCCTATCCCACCTCTGATATCTAGCACAGCAAAACAATTGGAGATGAGACTGTCAGTGATCTTATTCATAGTGAGATGGAGACATATAATTGGATCTGTGGTGGTCCTTCAGGGCACTCTGAGGCTGCATTTGAGGATGTGTGCAGCAGATGGCCCGAAGTTGCTTTGCTCTAACAAAACAACTTTACCTCACAAAATGCTGTTCCAATCAATGGTAATCAACACAGTCTTTAAGTGACATAAGAAAAAACGAAAATGAGGCCACTTTGGATAAGCTGCTGTTAATTTGTTTTTCAATGTTGGTTCTTTGAAAATGTGATGTTTTGGGCTTTTTTCAATTGCTTTTGAGCCTGCACATTACTTGATGGATGAAAGGCTTGGGAGCGAATTTTTAGTTATTTCTTCATACATGGATCTTGTGATTCATGCTGGAAGGTTGACTTCTCAGTTATGTTAAGGGACAGTTAGGCTTTATCCGATACAGTGTTGTAACTTCGTGATTTAGCCTTCCACCATTAGGTGGAAGCATTTTTTTACTCTCAAATAGTACAATAGTACAAATTTCAGGGTTCTAAAGTGTAATTTGTAGTTCAGTTTCCCCTGAACTACAAATTTTTAGACTTACAACTCTAAAATTCAACATTTTGTTAGAAGACTAGCAGGATCACCAACTTCATTGTTGAGGAGCTAAATCCCTTGTTAGCATGCATGTTGGTTCAGTTTTCGTCTCCTATATTCCTCCCTGTTGTTGTTCAAATATCGAATTACATCGGCTCCAAGAGAGGGTCATAGTTCCACCCCTATTCATGGGACCCGACCCCTGACATCAGCCCCTTGGTACACAGAATAGATTCTGTCTATAAAGATTTCTGCTGCTCAGTCAGATCGCCAGTGGCATTGGTGATATTATTGTATACTTTCAGGGGCTGTGAGGGCTTGGTTCCAAGAATTTCTGGTCGTATGGTAAGATTACCTATGAATCCAAGAGCTCTGTAGGTCCATTCAGTCACAATAAGTCGTTCAGTTCACATCTTCACCACTATTATCCACCCAACCTGTAGGGTTTCCATCTCCCACAGTTTATTGGGATTTGGAACTTTGTTCTAGGGTAATCTGTGCTTAGTTGGTCTGGGTAGTGAGAGAGTCATGCTAGTTTTTCAGTTTTTATTCCTGTCAGTCGTTTGGCCTATGCAGACAGGAGATTGGTGTCCAGTCATTTATATTTCTCGTCTATATCAATACCTAGATTCTCCAAGGTTCACAAATTACTCATTCCTCAATCTGTTGATATTTTACTGGGATTGTAGATGTCCTAGTTGATTGTAGTCGGCTTCTATTGGCATTTCTTGTGCATCAGAGTCAGGTACTGCAGTTTTGTGTTTTTACCTTTGGACTTGCATCGGCTTCACTTACGTCATCTTCATTCCATCATATGGTGCACACACCATCCATGGACAACTAATTACTGCTGGCACCATCTCGTCAATTGTCAGAACATCACATCCTGATTATACTTTCAGAATCAACAAAGGCAGGCTTCCCGTTCAGGACTGAGACATCTATCCTTGCTCCAATTCAATATGTCAATAGTTGGGCTCAGCTGACTTCCTTCTGGCTCAATGCTATAGAATAGGATGCCACACTCCTACTCACTTCACTTTCTCTCAGTGCATGGATGGTTCTTTCTCTTCTGGGAATGTGGGCATCACTTGAATCCTTCGTGCCTTTGGGACGAGAACACAAGCAGCCCTTTTATTGGTCTTTGTGCGACCAAGAGATCATAAATATCAATTCACTTGTTTCCCCAGTTTTCTTAGTCAGGATCATTCTTGGATCTTGAGGGGTTGTTAAGTTGGGACACCAATACGATACATATTCCTCTACTGCCATCTCTTGGCTTATTAAGGGGTAAATTGTCAGGCTCCACTCTGACAATTCCATGGTGGTGTCTTGTGTTCATCATCAAGGAGGCGTGTGGTCTGGGGATCCTCGTTTTAAAAATTTGGACCTCATTTCTCATGACTTTTCCTGCTAGCTTGCCATGTTTCACAGGGATGCCCGTGGTAGTAGGTCAGTTGTCTCATTCCAAACAGATTCTCCTGATTGAATACATGTTGCATCACAAGGTTTTGTTGGATTGACCTTTATTTTGCCACTGTAATTGATGGGTTGGCCTCTCATTGGATCACTCAACTAATGGCAATTTTGTTTCCAGTAATTCATCTTCAGGTTCTGGCAACAGATGTGTTCCATCAGGAGTGGTTGGGATTACAACTCTAAGCCTTCTCTTTACTTCATATGTTATCCAGGGTGCTAAGTATGATTAGTTTCAATCCATTGTCTAGTCCTGTTGATAGCACCAGATTGGTTGCTACACATGGGTTTCTGCTTCTGCAGTCCCTTCTGGTGTGTCCAACTCTTCAACTTCTTTTTAGGCTTCCTCTGTGGAGGCAGCCATGATTTGATATGGTACACCCAGCTATCCAGAAGCTCAAGCTTCTGGCATAGAGGTCATGTTGTCTTTCCCATGGCATCGGGGTTCAATTTCTAAGGTAGCTATGTTTCTGTCCCAGTTTTTACTTAGTCCAAATGGCACATTTATAAACGGTAATGACTTTCATATTGATGATGGTGTATTGAGAGAAGGTATAACCCATTTCAATCAATTTCAAAGGTTGCCATGTTTCTGTCCCAGTTTTTACTTCGTCAAAAAGGCACATTTATCAATGGTAAAGACATGCATATTGACGATGGTGTATTGAGAGGAGGTAGAACCCATTTCAATCAGTAGTGTCAACATAACTCGTTTTTTTTACCGAGCTTTTTGGCAGAGGTTTTTGCATCTTCCACAATCGTTTTGTTTAAGGCAGCCTTCAGTTATCACGACTACATATTTTTTGACTCCCCAGTCACTTTGTGTACTTGGTCCCAATTGAATATTCCAGTTACATATGAGGTATATTAAGGTTACATAACGTGTTCTGTCTTCACATCTGTTAATGACCTGACTCTTTCATGCCATGTATCCCCTTTACCAGTTGGAGTTATTAGCATTGTTTGTCCACAGACCACTTTCTCTCGCTATGGCCTCAGACCAGTTATTCTTCCCCAACACACTGTCAGACAAGAAAGGTGTTCAATTCTCTGATTCATCCGTTTATCTTTTCTCTCTTCTATGTCCAATCAGATTTCAATCTTGGTCATGTTCAGTGGGTCTTGAAGGTATTGTAGCCTGCACTAATACCTTTAGAGATACTAGACAATGATTTTTATTCTGGGCTCTCTTTGAAGAGGAGGAATCTTCTGTGAGTCACATCTCATCAGATTTGTCACTTTTCTATGCCCTTAGCAGCCCGGTCAAATTGCCCTCTGAAGGTAAAGGTCATGGTGTGGACTGGTATGTGAATCTCCCCCAAAACCTTTATCTACTTTATTTACATGATCTGGCCCTCTCTTCATCTGAGGGTTTTTGCTTACCACCTGTATTTATCTTCACCTTTTCTGATAGACTATCCAGAGGGGTGAGTATTTTATTTCTAACTTTCAGGGTCCCTTATTTTGTTTTCACAGGATCCCACGCTGTGGCTAGTGTTGCCAAGACAGGTGTGCTTTTATCAAACCAATTCTTCACTAGCAACCACTAATTGAATA
>NW_013670277.1:26337-32869 GCF_000517525.1 Limulus polyphemus
ACATGAAACTGAGAAAATAACTTACTATATAGTATCTACTTTCAGCTTTAAAAAATTCACATAAATTGATTAATTTTTCACTATGCCACTGGGGGGGGGGGGTACAGAAACATGAATCAAAATGGATATTTATAACTTATGAATTCACAAACTTCTAGAGTTACAAAAAGAAACTTGTGTATTGTTAAATAGAAATATCCATTTTGGAATTTGTCATTATTTTACAGTACTTTTAACAGAACAAAATGGATATATAATCATATTTTTGCTGAAGTTCAACAAATGAATTTATAATAAAACATTAATTCTCAGTAAAGTCTATGTAAGAGATTATTTTTGTACATCACATACATTGGTCACTAGTAAATATTATGATGCCTTTCTAAAGTTCTAAACCATGTATCTTTGTATAATTACTAACGATTTTCTGCTCTGCACTTTTTACAAGAAACCAATATTCTGTATAAAGTAATGATACCAAATTCATAGTGCAGTAAGATATCCAATGTTGTTTAAAAGAAAATACTGACAAAACCAGTTAACATACAACTGTTAAAATTTTCACAAAAATGTCCCAGGTAAAAAAAGTTATTTGAATTAACTAAGTTACATCAATTTGATACACCTGTTGTATGGTTTATTAGATTCTACTGCATGAAAAACTAATTAAAGAAATAATTGCTTTAATAGAGGTTGAGTTATAAAATTATAAAAATTTATGAAAACCAGAGAGTATAGCCTTGACTTGATATTTATATTCAGACCTGTCAGGTAACAAATGCTCCCCCAATATGCCAAAAAACACCATACCAGATGTTTGATATTCCACACCTACTCACAACAATAGAAAAAATTAGGACCTTTTACTCATCCTGTATACTTGTTTTTACACTTTTCTTTGTCCATTCAAGGCCAAATGCTAACAAGATTTAAATAGTAGCCTTGTTCACAAAATTTGATGTAGTTAAAAAATGATTTAAGTAAGCCTATCTCATCTTGTTTCACAAAAAGCATTTCCTATCATAATTCAATTGAAATATAAAATGTTAAAGGAAGTTTTAAAAAAAAATCAGGACTAACTGTTGCAGAAGTTGTTCATGTGCAACTTTTCTTCTAGCAGCATATCATCAAAATAAGCTTTTATAACTGTTCCAACCTCTACACAAATTGCCACTGAACTGGAAGCGCTATTGGTTTTATAGTTCAAATCAATGGAAAAAAAAAAAAGACTTTCATGACATGTTTATATCAGTAGCTTATGACTTCATAACACTGATATAGGCAAATTCATCATACCATGACAACCAAGGTTGAGAAACTGATTGGCAAAAAATTAATAAAACTACATTTGTATTCAGTCTACAAGGACAAGTTAGTACTGCTATGTTCAAAACTCTTGACTTTCCTCCTAGGGGGCTACAAGATCCATGTTATGCTCAGAAAAAATTTGGAAAATCAACAAACACTAAATATTTCTTTGGCAGTGCACTGAAATCAACCCAAAATTAGTGATTTTTACTAATTTTTATGCATAAAATTTAAATAATTAACTTTTTATAGTATATTTTCTATCATTTTTGTAATTCAATGGTGCAATTTTGCTCTCAAGGCATACTGCACCCATCTGGCCATAAAAAGAGTTAACAAGCAATCTCTGTTTGCTAAACTACTCTCTGACAGTTAAATCCTGGACTTTGTTGTATTTCCTGCAAATTTATTAAAATATAACTTATGTCCAACTGAAGAGTTTAGGGTTAATGATAGCAATTTTTGGCTGAAAATTGGTTTCTGGCCATTGGTTGTTTTCAGGTGACTTCACTGTTTTTCTTTAAAAATTCTTACACAAATTATTCCGAAATCCATGTAGATGTCACAAGGGTCAGTTCCTAAACTGATCTGCAATGTAAGGTCACAAAATTCTTGGATTGTTACTTGTGCAGCAGAATGCCCCTGACCACAAAAATAAGCTGGTAAAAGATGTCAAAGGAGGTTCATCTCTGACAAAGGTGACAATGCAAATAAATGTCAGAAGCAAAGAAACAACATCCACTTACTGACTATATTCAAGGAGGTTCTAGAAACGGTCGCTATTTATTAAAAGAGGAGTGTGAGGAAGAACTTGGCAGAGGTGCAATAAACAGTGTTGGCATGCTGTTTACTGTGTTCCACTTGGCTTGACTGATGTCCATCATCCAAAGCATTATCAACCTTAGCACTGTGTAAACTCTCCACTCTTTCAAGCTGCAACAAAATGTTTAGCAGATCATGCCTTACCTATCACTGTTATTTACTTTTGCTTTTCTCAGACTTAGTGGGGAGCCTACTCACTTAGCCAGAGACCACTTTTTCAACTTAGAAAAAAAAAGACTTGTTTCTCAATACTTACTGTTAAGCAAACAATATATATAAAAGCCTTTGTTAACATGCAAAAATTATGCATGTAGTATTAATGTAGTATTTTCACACCTAGTTGAACTTTTAGCATTTGTAGCATAGTAGAAGCTTTTACCTTACTGAGATTCTGCACCCAAAGCCTGTGTCGATACAAATCTTCTATTATACAACTCTACACTGTAGCACAGAATTTCAATCTTTAAGTTGAGAATGATAAAAGCTATTTGAATTAAGCAATGATAACTGATGAGTTGTAACAACTGGACATGTAGATTTCCTATTATATACGTTATTTAAATACAAAAAAAGCACATATCTTACAATACCATTTGGGAGAATAGGCATCTGCTTGTCCATTGCATATGAATGTAAACAATTATATGTATTGGTGTAAAGCTTACTAAGAGTGACTTATGGATGCATATTAATTTGTGTGTTATCAAAACTTAAAAAAAACTTTATACTGCAAAATATTTAAATCATAATTTTCAAGTAATGTTGTAACATCAAAATGATTTTTAAAAAAGGCAATTTTCAGTGTATTGTTTATGTCATTTTATTCTAGTGAAAAATGTTACATTTTTGTATTTTGAAGAAAATGCATGTTTGAACATGTTTTTGGGTTTTGAATAAGTTAGCTGTGTAATTTTCTAAAGTTTTGTTTACAAAGTCAGTGTTTTGTTGAGTTCTGAGAATTCTGTTGACAATTCCAAAAACATGAATGACAAATTCAAACTTTTGAAGGATGGGTGTTATAAAGTTGTTCTGCTGTTAACAAGTGCATAAATAAGGATGGCTAATTAAAACCATGAGTACTCACAGTATCAAAATTGCTGGAGATGGTGTATTGCTTTGAAAAACTTTAAAAATTAGTGCCCAAATATTCAATTTTGTGTGGTTAGATAATAATGCAAGTTAAGTGAAATACCACAACCGTTTATATTTTGACATGTTCTATAGCTTAAATTAATTTTATTTACACACATATATATATTTATTAACATGTGTCACAAAGTAATTAGAAAAGCTTTGGTTCATGCCCGTTAAACACTCATTTTTCATAAAACTTGCACAAAAACTATGCTTCTGAAAATTTTAAAAGAAACAATCTCCAAACTATAATGCTGGTCATTATTTTTTTCTGACATAAAAAGTCTCTTTATCAGTACACAAGTTTATGAATTGTTCATGGTGGAAACTCCATTTCTAAAATCACAATTTCAACTTAATAGGACCAACAGCAAAAATAATAATCTTGGTTTAATACAAAATGCTTTTCAAGATTACAGTTCAAAATAAAAACTAATCCATTTCCTTATAACCAAGTTGTTTAATGTTACATAACAGAATACACGAATAACAAAATAAATATCTTGAAAAGATATTAGGTTTCTGAAAATGAACAATCATATTTTATATATAAATATTCTCTAATGAGAAGTGAATATTAATTTTTTGCATACAAAGTAATACATTACATTCACATTTTCTTTAATAATTCTGTTAATCCAACTTTATGAAACCCATGTTCAAACTGGACATTGATTACAAACTTGAAACACAGCTTAACATACTTATTAATGTTGGGAGGACAGGAAATCCACTATACAACATTTTAATTAAAAACACATAGATACAGCTTTTCAGAACACAAAAAAAACAAAGGCACAAATAAATTTATCAAAAACAACCCTAACAACAATGCAATAAAAATTCTAAATTATGCAATAACATGCAAAAACATTCTTACCTTAGAGATCAGAGCTAGAATAAAAGACTTAACTAGAAAATTAGTCCAGCAAACAATCAAAGAACTAAGACAGCAAACAAACATGTCTCATCTATCAAAATTATAGAAACAAATAAAGATCAACAAGATAAGAACAAAGACAATGAAACTGTAAAGACACTTCAAAGCAAGAATAACAATGTGGTTTCCTAAAATGACAATCAAAACCTAAACAATTTCATCCATGAAATATAATAGAATTGAAGGTTGTCTATTTAAAAAACCATAAAATTAAAACATAATGAAAGACTTGTTCCACTTTGTACTATAAACGTGTTTCACCTGTCAAGACAAAATTTATGAACAAATAGGAACAAATAGGTGGCCCAAGCATGAGCAGCCCTCTTGTCACCTGGATTACATGAATTGTTTATCAACAAATAGAAAGTCAGGCTATTAACACAGCTCTACACCCTCCCACACACTGGTTTAGATACATCAACGATGTATTTTGTAGATTTGAAGACAACAACCATCAACAGTCATTTCTACAACATGTAAACAACATTCACTCATGAAGAAGAGAAGAAAAACCAGGTTTTAAATTGCATTAACATAACAACAGAAAGAAACTCCAAAAGCTTTAACAAGAAAATCTTCCACAAATCTGATAATTATAACAACAATATAAAGTGGGATTCAGCCCATTGAACAAAAAATTGGCACATTTACAACACAGAATTTGACACATGCAGCAGCAGTAATCTGCAACATGAACTAGAATCAATATCTGATATATTTATTAACGAATGTTACTTCCATAAACAAACTGTCATTAGAACTTTAGTCAAATATACAACAAAACTCGATAAGATAAAAAAAAAGAAAGGGAAACAACATAAACTTCATGAAGGAAACAAAATGCACAAACTCAGACACACTAATAGGTGTCTTACCACATCATGGCTATGTAACATTATAAACATTTGGAAATGCTTATATAAAAGAAAAACAGCAAAGTTACGTTTATCCAAAAATTGAGCACTAAAATCAGAGATCTTCTAAGGAAGGTTTATTCTCACAACCACAATGACAAAAGTATCAACGTGATAGCACTTACATAGGCAAAAAGGGACACAAAATAAGCAATAGGATCAAAGAATGTAACAATCACACCTTTACAAACACAGCATAACAAATCAACATCCAGTTAACATTAACAGCTTTAAAATATTGTGTAATGAGAACAACATTAATAATTTGGGAACTAAAACCTAATTTTAAAACAAAACAAAGATGTCATCCTATATGTTTTCTAAATTGGAACAAAATGCTCACGTAGTATTTCATACAATAGATGACAGTTACCTGATAATGGCCACACAGTGGTTGACGCTTTGTAATAAAGTTAAATAAAAATAATCCACTCAAAAGCTGTATGTATGAACTTTTATTTATACCTATTAAGTGTTTAGTATATACAATGTTATATTTCAATCCAAAAAAAAAATGTTCTATCATTTTAAGTGGAGGAAAAATTAATTTCCTTTCTTAAATATCAAGGTATTAAAAATACTTTAAAAAATATTAATACATAGTAAATCAAATCATGGATAATGTTTAGTATATTAGCTGTGTGTATATATTTGTTTATATTAAGCTCTGTCATACAGAATTATAATTTAGTTGAAATTGTGCATAATTTTAAAAACTGAATTTATATACTGGCATTGTCTTTAGCAAAAAAAAAAAAGTCACCTTCTTTTTTCCCTTAGAGAACCCTATTCAAATTTGTAACTAAAATCTGCTTAAATTTATAACTTCTAAGTATATTGCTTCCAATATAAGAATGAAATTTAATTAATTTCTATTTACATGAAACTTCCTTCAGATCTTATCATGGAGAATGGCAATGCTTTGTTCAAAAGTATGACTAACATGTATTCATGCATCAACAGAAGAACCATGCTATTTTCAACAAAAAAATAAGTTATAAAATCCTTCTACGAATTATTATTCTGTAGTTTACAATACAAAGTTGTATTTGGGCAAATCAAATTGAAAACTCAAAAAGTATAATATACATCTTGCAAATGGAGCTTACCTCTTATTCTATAACTATATTAAAGCAAAAATTCATAATCATAACTAATTTGTTCACACTCTTTCAGTATCTCCAGCACAGTATTTTTTCAACATGCAGTCCAGTTAACCAAGCACATCTTAATATAATTGAGAAATCTTTATTTTTTAATGCATTTAATAATAACAAGCAAGTAAAGAACACAAGAATCTCCTCAAATTCTGTTGGGACTTTTTTTTCTTTCTCTTTTACCTGCTACAAATTTTGAAAACTAGAATATTTACTTGTATGCATGTTTTATATATTTCTAATCTTAACTATTTAAC
>NW_013670277.1:33806-68923 GCF_000517525.1 Limulus polyphemus
TATCCAGAGGGGTGAGTATTTTATTTCTAACTTTCAGGGTCCCTTATTTTGTTTTCACAGGATCCCACGCTGTGGCTAGTGTTGCCAAGACAGGTGTGCTTTTATCAAACCAATTCTTCACTAGCAACCACTAATTGAATATACTTTGTCAGGTTGCAACAGGCTCTGTAGAAATAAGGTGTTCCATAAGACCATCTAGGAGCTGACCAGCTAGTATTACTGTTGTGTAATTCACTAACGAGTAAAGCATAAGGGGGTTCCTGCCTATACCTCCCGATCACTGGATTGAATATGTCAAGGTCGGTTTGCTTTTAAAAATTGAGGGAACTTGGTTCACCTATTGCACTGTTCCTCAGGGCTCCCCAACTCGCATCTCTTCACCCCCCCCCCCCCAAATTCTACTAGTGGAACTAGGGAGTCCTTACCACACTCAGTTTCCAATCGCTAGGGTGGTGGACAGAGGCTTTTCCTCCAGAGTGTTAGAGTAAATTCCTCTGCTCTTGGAGAATAGGGCAGAGTTGCAGGCCCTCCTACCTGGGTCCCTAGATGTTTTCCCAGATGTCAGTAGGAGTAGTGCCAACCTACTCTTAATACCGGTTAAGATTTGATCCTATGCTATCCGCTTAAGGTGTGCATGGCCCTTCTTATGAACAACGTTGGGTTGTATAGTGTTCATGGATGGAGGCCCACTATCACCTCTTAATACCTAATGTGAAGGTCCTAGGTCCTTGGTTGAACACAGTTTTTCATGTCCTCTCATAATTCTGGGGGCAAGTGGAATGCTCCTTGCTCATGCAGTTAGAGAGTGAGGATGAATGTTCATAATTCCAGACCAGAGGGGTTCTGTTCCTTTGGTTGAGTAAGGCATACATGATTCTGTCATTCTGAGCCTAGGGTGTTGCCTGTTGGGCTTCTTCAGGTGGAGGAGAAGGTTTGTCCATTTCTGTGTTGCTAACTTTCTCGTCGTGATTAAAATGGTGTGGAATGTATCACTTTATGGCTACAGGTTGGGATATAGGGACCAAGACCCCTTACTTACAACCCTGAGTAGTGGAACCTTGGCTACCTGGTTGGGGCTGGCCTATAGTGATGAGCACTTATGTACAATTCCACCCATGATACAGGAACAAAGTTTAGGGTGAAGAGCATACTTGTTCTGGATGTAGTATGGTTCCCCTACTTGGGTGCCAATTTCCTGTTGGCACACCCATGATCTATGCAGACACTTTTTATCTTGATAATGTCCTCACCATCCCCTCCACCTTATCAATGTGGGATTTTAGCAGAGGTAAGTATGTTTTGGAAGTTAACATTTTCCTAAATTAAAAATATATTTCCAGTAATACTTACCCCTTTTCACACTGTCCCGCCCTTCCTCCCCACTAAAAGCTGGTGTTAGAGATTGAGTCAGTCTCGAAAAAGTAATAACATTATCTGAATGAGGTGCTTATATACAGTGCCATGATAGAGGGCGCATTGACATAGGTGGAGAGTGTCATGAGACAAATTTTGCCAAGGGCAATTGAGTGGGGTATAAAAGACTGGAGCAAGTAAGAAAAAATCAGAACAATGCTTAGATGGCCAAAGGAAGAAGTTCTAGAGGTCGAGTAATAGTTACAAGTGTGAGAGGAGGTAAGTATTATTGGAAATAATTTTCAATTTAGGAAAATGTTAACTTACCAAACACTGGTGATGTTTACGTAATGTTTATTTTGTAGCATCTGCAAAAGTAGAGTCAAGAGATAATTCTGTAGTCAGTCAGACATATCTTGAAAAGATCTCCTAAGCCTAAAATTTAGTAGTCCTTACAAAATGGTCAGTCTGTGCAATATAACAACTGTTGAACTATCACCTTATTAATATTTTTTTGACTCAAGATTTATTTCAAGCACAGTTTCCTAACATTAAGTACTTAATATTTTGTATTTATGACTCTTCACAGTAGTTTGTAGAATTTTAAGTAACAAATCTAAAAATTCATTTGTTTGAAATAGTAAGTTTGGTACTTTAAATATTTTTTTTTCCACTTTAATAGTACTAATATTACCTCAATTTGCATAGCATTACAAGGTTATAACATGAAGAACCTGTTGGTAGAAGGTAATTATTTTTGTTTGATGATAGATTGCTTAAATTATCCCAGAAAATGAATTAATAATATAGGCTTATAATATCAATAGTATTTCAATTATGTTTCATACAAAACAACCTTATATAAATTTCCATAGTATTCCACTTTATTTATTATACATTGTTCTTTGCAGGTGACTGAATTATTGGCACGTCCCATATATGATCAGTGTTGTGTAATATGATATCATGTGGATAAAACTGTGCCCACACCATATATCAGAAATACTGTACTTGTATGCATGCTTGCATTTGTGATTTCTAACAAGTTAAGAACAGCAAGATTTTTGCAATTTAATTAGAACTACGTTGAGTTCAGATTAGTTTTTGATGGATAAGATGAAATAATGTGAAACAAAGTATTTTTTAACTTGTATTAATTTTCAATAATCTAAAATAAGGAAAAAGCTAATCATTATAATCTCCTATTGTAAGCTATTCAATAATTAATGGGCTGTCAGAACCTATGTGGTAATATACTCTAAATATTTTCACCTCCATTATCATTGTTAATTTCGTTCACAGAAAAAAGTTCATCTTATATTAAATTGATTATGTGACATAACACCTGTAACTATAGTTGTGGTATGCAAAATAGCTTTGTGTTCAGATTTTAATAAAAAAATAATGTGAAAGATTTTCCTAAATTTTTATGCTCTAAAATGTATTTCTGAAATTATTTTTACAAAAGAATTGTCAGGAAAATTATTGTTATATTGTATTTTGTGAAATAAATGGTTGTGCAGCATGGGTCAATTTTGTATTCTTTAAAATTAAATTGTAAAAAAATAATAATTTGATACAGCAATTTAACACTGAACAGTTTAGCAACAAATTCTGCATAAATAACAAAAACCTCATTGTCATAAAGTCTTTATTTTTAGGTAAATATAAATAGCTGTGCACAAGTAATTCTTCATGATACACAAAATATGAAACTTGTTGATATATACTTTATCATTTCTAATTTCTTTTCCATCCTTTACAGTCATATATTTTTAGTTACATGAAATAAGCTAGTATTAGAGACTACAACTATTGTGGATAGTCAGGGTGGGATAAAATTAAGATGCACAAAAACCATCTTTAGAAGCAGACTTGTTCTTGAAACAACACTCAAGATCTTCTAATTCTGTGGCTAAAGCTGCTCAAATATTAATAATAGCAAAAAAGTTGATTTTTTGATTGTTAAACAAAATTTGTCTGTTCTTCATATTATTCTTGTTTTACGAGCCTACAGAAAAATGGCTGTTCATATTTTATTCCAACCTGGGCAAACCTACTAAAAAAACTCCTGTACAGGACATAGGATTATTTTGTGTTGGTTCTTAAAAGAGAAGGAGTGATTTTATCAGCTTTTTCATTGCTACTGGCCATGTTTTTCTTCGAAGATATTCAAGCACCAAAGCCTACAACAAAAACAGCTAGATGCCAAAATCTATGCACAGTTACTAAACAAACTCCAGCAAAGGTTGTAGGGCTATTTTTGAGTCTTGAAAGTCAAGATTTCTACCCTCTAAAATTTTCCAAGTTCTTCTTTGCTACCTACATAAGCTTTTCGAAACCATTCAAGCATCACAGAAATGTAGAAGCCATTTAAGCACTGTTATACTAGTCAGATACACTTCGCTTATTGGGGTAAACAATGTGTATTTTTTTATAAGTTTTCAGCCTTATTATTATTGATTATAGTTTTACAAACCACTACAGAAAAAATAGCTATGAATATTTTACTGAAACGTGGACAATAGTAGTGAATGCAGTATTATGTTATAGGGTAGGGTTAAATTAATTCAAGCGCCTTCGTTTTTTTGCTCTGAAGAATGTCTCTAAGACCTTCACTTTCTGCCATAGAAAAAATCTGATGTTTTACTAAAGCATATTAACTGGAAACTGTCACATTGAGGATTCATCATTTCCTGAATTCACTGTTGTACTTTGTCTCTATGTGGTTTTCTGTGTCTATTTCAAGTTTTCTAACAGTAGACAATTACTATAGTAAATTTCTCTACTCTTATAAATGGTGATATATTCTATTAATTTTTGTACTTCTCTGAAATTGTGAGTGCTTATTTCAGTATTATTTTATTGCTATTATTCACATTTTTGTTTCACAAGCCTACAGCAAAATGGGCTGGGTATTTTGCACCAAAACTTAGACAGATATACTACATGAAATTCTGTGAATGTATATGACGTATTTAAAAAGTTCATTATTTTTCATTGAAAGTTGGTTTTATGTTGCTATAAGTACATAATGTATGTGATATTGTTGTTAGCAGCTTCCTGTGTACTCAGTGCTTGTTAAATGCATGTTTACAGGAAACCTCGGGCACAAAACCATTTGGCTCAGCAAATAATGGTTGGGTGGACAAAAAGCCAATGCAGCAACAAATTGTTGAAAAACATGTAACATTCAACTGAATGCATATGCATGTATGAAGCTTACAATGTATTCTCCATAAATGGATATAAAAAATTTAAGTAAGAAGATAATTAAAAATTCTTAATTTAAAAGGGGGAATTAGGGATTGTTGAAAAAGTACAGAAACATGTTTGTTTGTAATTAAGCACAAAGCTACACAATGGGCTATCTGTGCTCTGCCCACCACGGGTATCAAAACCTGAATTCTAGTGTTGTAAGTCCGCAGACATATCGCTGTGCCACTGGGGGGCACAGAAACACAAATCAAAATGCAAAGATTATGTTTTCAAGCCTACAACTACAGACCCTAAAAAAGGTAACAAACTAGGCTGGAAATAGTGTCTATATTATTTTCTCAAGCTACAAGTCTCACTAAAATTGATAAGTACTGTAGACAGTATACTATTTTCTATTATTTTTGTAATTGAAAACTCAAAAAGTATAATATACATCTTGCAAATGGAGCTTACCTCTTATTCTATAACTATATTAAAGCAAAAATTCATAATCATAACTAATTTGTTCACACTCTTTCAGTATCTCCAGCACAGTATTTTTTCAACATGAAGTCCAGTTAACCAAGCACATCTTAATATAATTGAGAAATCTTTAGTTTCTAATGCATTTAATAATAACAAGCAAGTCAAGAACACAAGAATCTCCTCAAATTCTGTTGGGACTTTTTTTCTTTCTCTTTTACCTGCTACAAATTTTGAAAACTAGAATATTTACTTGTATGCATGTTTTATATATTTCTAATCTTAACTATTTAACTCTTCAATCTCAAACATATATATATGTTATAATCTAGATTTTTCATGGTTATGTTTGTAATAAGAAAAGAAAAGAGTTGAGAAGTTTTTAATTTTCTATCTCTCAAACAGTGCATAATGAGATGCTGAGTCTCAGTACTTATAATTTCTCAGCATTTGATTATTTATTACTATGAATTTTTGTTGAATCAAAAATATGTGTGTGTGGAACAATATTCAAAATGCTTGTGATATTTTAAAAGTACTTGTCACATGATTAAAAAATTTAATATTTTTGTAATAAGATTTACCTTTATATGATTGTAGAACAAAAGTTTACTTATTATTTGATGTATTTAACAGCAAAACAAATGCTGAAATGACCAATGGAGTTAATATAAAAAACATACACAATCACATGATTGCTTTTAAACAACAACAACACCGTGGGAATATAATGCAAAAATAGAAGCATTAATCAGATGGGTTGCTTTTCAAGAGTTATATTTTTGATCCCTTAAGTGAACAAGTTTTGGGCCTGTTGCTTCAGGTCACTCACAATGACTAAATGTGCACTGCAAAAGTATCAGCTTTCATATTATACAATTACAATACAACTTACAATAGAGCTTCTTCTCATTAAAAAAACTATAACAAAATGACACATTCAATATTGATTCTTAGTTAATCAAAAGCATCATAATGTCTGATAACAAGATAATGTTATCTTGTTAAGCAAATGATTTAAGTGTTTCACCATAATTATTATTCATCTGGCAATGTTGGAGTTTCAACTACAGCTAGTGTTATTTCTCTGATCAGCTGCTGTATTAAATCTGACAAAGGACGAAAGGCCTGCATATATGCTGTACGTGTCAAGTGCTGATAGTCATACAAATCATGGTGATTAATTGTACCATCTGTCTGAACAAATCCTGGGTCAAGGTTAACCACTTGAATATTTGATAAAGACTTCACCTGTGCTTCTAGCAAATTATTGATCTGATTTATTTTTTCTCTCACTGGGTTAAGATGCTGACCACAGGGAAACAGTTTCTAAGGAACAAACATAGCAAAAGAAGTCAGAAAAATTAAAAACTGCTTAACACAAAAAATCTAACATAACATGTATGCATTAACTCTTTCTGGATTGGAGAGGTATCACTGATATCCCTTGATATTTTCCTTCTCACAGTGGAAATACATCACAAAATTGCATGAAACTGAGAAAATAACTTACTATATAGTATCTACTTTCAGTTTTAAAAAATTCACATAAATTTATTAATTTTTGTATCATTTTCAGGTTTGAAACTTCCAAACTTTAGTTGTGAAATTGTTTTGAAAAAATAAAAAATACTTTTTTGACCTCCGAATTAAATTTTTTTTTTGTATTGTTGATCAGAAAAAATTAAATTTTATTTATCCAGTGAACTTAAATTTGAAGTATTTTCATTAACATATTTCTTTTGACACTTTATTTTACCAATTGAAGTAGTAACCACATGTGTCCATAAATCGTAAAAACACTGCAAAAGATACATTTGTGACTTATGACCTAACTTATCAAAATGGCAACAGGAATAACATTTTGCTAATAATATTCTTGGTCAAAATCAATTTGCTTCTACTGAATAACTTCTTTTCAATAAAAAACAAGTTAATTTATTTATGTGCAAGTCTTTCAGCAGTGTCTACTGCTGCCAGCCTTTAAATGAATCACTAAATTTGACAAATTACAGGCTGATTGACTGAATGAAATACAGGTTACTTTTTGAGAAATATCTCTTCATGAGAGTGCTAATGTTAAAATTGATTAAGCCCTATTGAATCAAATATGGGTATATATTTCAAACACAGTTGTTTCCTACTTTATACCTATCAATTGAGGATAATTTTGTAGTATATTCATTTCAGAACTAACTCTTTTGACCTCCCATACATGATATCTCTGAAACAACCACTCGTGAAGTCTTGTCTTGAACTGAATTTTATATTTTAAATGAAGAGTACAAAAGTTAACATTTTCCTGGATTGAAAATGTATTTCCAATAATACTTACCTCCACTGACACTTTAGCTATTTCTCAATCTCCAGGGTTTCTACCTCTTTGCCCATCTAAGCATTGAACTCGCTTGCTCCAGTCTTTTATACTCCACTTGAATGCCCTTGGAATTTGGAAAACTCTCCACCACCATCAATGCACCCTCTATCCAGGTACTGTACATAAGCACCTCATTCAGATAATATAATCACTTTTTTTTTTTAGACTTAAGCTATTCAATACTAACATTGGCTCTTAATGAGGAGAAAGAGTGTCAGCAGAAGTAAGTATTATTGGAAATACATTTTCAATTTAGGAAAATGTTAACTTCCAAAACATACTTACTATCCACTGCCACTTTAGCTAGAATCCCTCATTGAGAAGGAGGAAGAGTCAGTGAAGGCGTTATCCAAACAGAAAGTGTCTGCATAGAACTGGGGTGTATCAAGATAACAGTGGTACCCAAGTGGGGAAACTGCACTATATCCAGAACAGGTATGCTCTTCACCCAAAACTTGATATTGGTATCAAGGGTGGAATAGTACCTATCAATTATAGACCAGCCCCAAACAAGATAGCTGAGGTTCCATGACTCAGTGTTGGAATTAAGGGGTCTTGGTTCCTATATCCCCCATTGGAGGATTGGGCAATTGGACTACAGTGTGATATATAGATATACTTTTGATTGGATCCTAACCTGTCGCCATAGAGCAATGCATTCCAAACCAAAGGAATTACAAAAAGAAAGGAGATAGCAACACTGAAGTGGACAAACTTTCTTTTCCACCTGAAGAAGTTCAAAAGGCAACATTCCAGGCTCTGAATGACGGGATCATGTATGCCTTATTCAACCAAAGGAACAGAACCCCTCTGGTCTGGAATTATGAACATTCATCCTCACTCTCTAACTGCATGAGCAAGGAGCATTCCACTTGCCCCCAGAATTATGAGAGGACATGGAAAATTGTGTTCAACCAAGGACCTAGGACCTTCACATTAGGTATTAAGAGGTGATAGTGGACCTCCATCCATGAACAATATACAACCCAACGTTGTTTATAAGAAGGGCCATGCACACCTTAAGCAGATAGGATCAAATCTTAACTGAACCATTATTGTGAATAGGCTCTTGCGGAGGGTGGTGCTGCTCCTACCGACAACTGAGAATACATTCAGGGACCCGGGTAGGAGGGCCCCCAACCTCACCCTTTTCTAAAAAAAGGGAATGTACATGCTCTAACACTCTTGAGGAAAAACCTCTGTCCACCACCCCAGTTACTGTAAACTGGGTGTGGTAAGGACCCCTTCGCTCCACTAGTATAACCTGTGGGGGAGGGGGAGGAGAGATGTGCATTGGAAAGCCAACAGTGCAACAGGTGAACCAAGAAGAGGAAACTGCCAGAGAGAGAGTACTGAGAGAGGTAAATATTGGGAGAAGTCCACATACCAGCCCGCACAATGTCTTCCAGAGAGCAATTCAAATGGGCAGCCAATGACATAGAAATATGATGAATCGGGTGAAATGTGACTTGCAGCAGATTCCTCTCCTGTAAAGATAGACCAGAGTAGGCAATATGAATCAATTTTTGAAGTCACCTCGTTAAGGTAATGGGGGATAAACCGCGGAAAACAGAAGAATCCCAATGAATAAATAGTCTATTCCTTGTACCGCTAAATGAGGTAGTACGAGCCACATAATACCTGAGGGCTGTGACAGAACATAACAAATGATTGGTGGATGAGTGGTCGTAAAGGTGAGAAATTGTTGGTAAGTGAATTGGTGAGAAGGATTTATCCCCCTCTCTGGCTGGCAAAGTTTTTGGAAGAAAGGACTTATCTGGGTAAAGCAAGACATAGATGGAATGGTAAAAACAGTCCTATGCACATGTATTGCAAACAATTCAAGTCTACAATGTCCACATGCCAACAACAACAAAAAATATACCTTAAAGCGAAAAGTGTTACAAAGTACAGGAGGCTAATGGCTTGAAGGGATGATGAAACAATGCATGTAAAATAACATTAAAATTCCAATTAGGCAATTGAAAAGGTCATTTGGACTGAAGGACCTGAAAAGATTTTAATAGGTTAGATATCACTGGAGAATCAAACACCTTCCTATATTTGGAATATCAAAAAGTAATTGATAATGATGCTTTATATAAGGCCATGGTAGATGAAGCCAAACCTCATTCAAAAATCCAAGTAAAAAAACTTGATATGGGAGACACCTCTGGATGAAGTGGGTTGAATTTCCTTTTGCTACAACACTAACAATAAGTGTGCCATTTTCATTGGTAAATGGCCATAGTTGGTCTATGGAGAGATTTAGTTAAGTACAAAGTAACTTTAGAAGTTAAACCTCTATATCGGGCAAAGGACCGCATAACCTCTAGGTATGAAGTTCGGGTTTCTGAACATCTGGGTGTAGAATGTCAGATCAAGATAGAGTTGGTCAAAGAGGAAGGGCAGAGGGAGACACTCTTGCAGATAGTGAAGAAGAGGAAACCATATTTGAGCTGGACAAAACAAAGCTTACAAAAGAACCTGACAAGGAATGGAAAAACCATAACTAGAACTCTGAGCAACAGACAAATTGGGGAAAAGGCATGATGATGCAAACCGATCCAGTCCTGACTGAATGCATCTATTGCTAAAGCTCGAGAATGAGGTACTGGGGACCAAAACGACTGCAAATGAGAATTCCAATGAGTTGCAAAAGCATTGATCATCAGAGAACTGAACCAAGAAAAATCCACTGAAAAACCACGTGATGTAGCAACCATTCGGTCGACAGAATCCGGTTGGGCCAAGACAAATGATCTGCAATTAACTTCATCACTCTGAGAACATGGCATGCTAAGAGGCTTATAAAATGGGAGTTAGCCTAGTAGAGAAGATCCAAAGTCTGAAAACAAAGATCTCTAGAATGTGTGCCCCTTTAACGAGAAATATAGGATACCAACATGGAATTGTTGGAATGGATCACGATGATTTTCCACTTCAAGAGACACAGACCTTGAAACGTTGCTCTGTGTACAGCAAGGAGTTCAAGAATGTTGATGTGAAGAGTAGACTCGTAGTCTGTCCAAGTACCCTGGAACTCCTGAGCTTGGATATATGCACCCAACCCTTGAAGAGATGCATCTGTAAACAAATGGATCTTGGGACGAGGAAGTGGTATAGGTATCCTGATAGTAGTGTTGTTCCGATCCAACCATCACTCGAGATGTGCGATGTTGCTCTTGAGTAAGGAGAATGGATGATCTAATGGATCAGAGTTCATGATTCATTGGTCATACAGTGACCACTGAAGGGGACTCGTATGGGCCCATCCCAAGGGAATGAGAGATTCAAGGGATGCCCACATCCCCAAAAGAGAGAGAACCATCTGCACAGTAGGAGAAGGAGACGTAAGTAAAAGTCTGACTGCTCTTTCCATAGTTTGTAGTCTAATGGGAGTAGACTGAGCCCAACTTATTTACATGTTGAAAAAGACACCCAGATGGACAAGGTATTTAATTGGTGATAGAATGAATTTCTCTATTTTAATAAGGAAGCTTGCCTTTGTGGCTTCTGAAAAGAGAATCTGGGTATGTTGTTCTACCAATTGATGAGATGGTGCCAAAAGTAGCCAGTCATCCACATAATGATGTATGCACAGGCCCAAGGAATGCAGGTGGTGAGAAAAAGCTCTTACCTCTCTGCAGAAGACATAAGGTGCTGAGATAAGGCCAAAAGGTAGAACCCTGAACTGTAGCACTTGACCCTTGTGCACAAATCATTGGGACGACTCTGCTATGGGAATGTCAAGATATGCATCAGTAATATCACACTTGGTCATTGAATGACCAAGTGAAAAATGCTATCGTAGATTGAGAAAAGATTCCATTGTAAATAGAGGAGGATCCAAAAATTGATTGAGTCAAGACAGATTGATGATTGGATGCCAATCTCCTGTTTTCTTGGGAGCCACAAATTGATGGAAATAAAATCCCAGAAGAACAGGATCGTCTCTCTCTCTACTGCCCTTTTGTTTGACAACTCTCTTACAGCCTGAGAACGAAGTTCCACTCGCCTTGGATCTGTTAGAGATGAAAAAAAAACCAGGTTGGGCAGATAATGGAGGTGGAGATGTAAACTGAATGTTCAACCCTGACTCCAGAACATGGAGTTCCCATAGATCCATGGTGAAGGTAATCCAGATGTTGGGAAATTTTCTAATCATCTTTCCATAGGCCCCCCTGGCACAGGGTAGTCACCAATACCATTGGCACCGGTCTGTCCTAGCAGAAGATTCTCGAAGCTAAGGACACAATCTATTGTGGGAAGCAATAGAACGAGGGGCTGAAGTTGGAAAATGTGACAAGACGCCACTCCCGAACTACCAGCTGGAGCTGAAGAAAGGTGAGAGACCAGTGACAATAAGGAAGAATGTAAACAGCCGCATCTATCCATGATTCCAAGGTCTCTGGAACTCCAGAAAACAACAAGGAATGAAGAAATGGAGCTTCCGGTAATTCCTGGAGGGCAACAGACAGTAGATGAACACCCTCCAACAAGGCATCTCTACACAGCAAGTCCCAACTACAGACAAGCCAGGAAACTAAGAAATTAAATGAAGATGAAAATCTGACCATAGTAGCCATCAGCAAAGGTCTCAACTTGTGCTCAAACTGTTGATGAGGACGTTGATAAGCATCTGAGAAATGTTGGAGCGAAGATAAATATCTCAGGCTGTTGTGGAAGTCAGACGATTCTGAGAAAATTGTGATCTGTTTAAAGTGATCACAGGTTCCAATCTGAAACCCCTAAGGTCCAAAAGGGGGGTCCAGTCATTGAGAATCTAAGTATACCTCTTCCTGGCAGTGATAAGTGAAGGCATGCTGTTCTGATAAATGTGGAGGGCAAGGCATAGTTATCCCATCATGTAACTGATTAGCAAATCTCCCAGCATGAACAACAATATCTGTAGGAGGAGGAAGAACAAAAAAGCCACCCTTTCTGCCAACAAGGAAGGAATAGACTCAAAAGCAACAGGGGAAATCCCCAATACCTCACAAACTCTATTAACCAACTGAAGAAAAGGAGCAGGAGGTGGCTGATCTAAATTGTCATCTTCCGAGGTCGACCTAGTAAACAAAAGAGCCATAAAAAGGGGAGTCTAAATTCTCCCCAGCATGTCCAGGATCATTTGCAAAAGCTGCCTTGGAACCTCTAACATAAAACACATCAACATAAAATGGTGGGAAAATTGGCTGTACTAATAGAATCTGATAAAAAGGAGAAGAAAAATCACGTGAGAAATAAAACATTGATAATTATATTCTCAAAGGATAAGATTTTCTAAAAAATAAAAATTATGCTTTGGGATAGACAGAAAAATTCTAAAGAACTAATATCTGCCTTTTTTGCAGGTAAGTCTTCCCAGAGCTGTGTAGATATGCAAATTTAAAAAAAATATAATTTTCTTGGTGAACTGCAGTAAGTAAGTGATAGGAAATAGTAAAATTTTGATTCAAATTGTTTTTAAAATGAGCATTGTTGAAATAGAGTGAGAATTATTATTTTTACTTAAATTTTGAAATTTGAAGTGTAGGTGTGTACTTTTCACCTGAAAAGTGTACACCAGATAAGGTTATTATGTTAAAAAAATAACTCGGATCTTATGGCACTTTTAACCAAATCACCACAAGATTATGTTTTTTACATGTAATAATTCTGACTATAACAGAAGTCTGTTAACAGTTTAAAAACTATGTATAGAGCATGTAATTTTGGAAATCTCCAAAAATACAATGATCACCTGTAAAACGAATAGAAAAAACTCCATGATATTCCAAGTGATTCATAAAAAATTTCAAAGCCTCAACTGGCAGGCATATATGACACTCGTAAAAGCCAAGGTCTGATGTAAGTTTGAAAACAAAAACTTTACCTAATTTTAATAACAAGATTGGAAGTTCTAAATTTATACTCTTTCTTCTCAATACCTATATTTGTTTCTAATTTTAACTAATAGGTAACAATGAATATTGTTATTCTAGAATAAAACTGATTGTACTTAGATTATGACCTTTGAACATGAATGTCATAAAAAAGTTTATTATTTGACAAGTGAGAGGAGGTAAGTACCTATCGGAAATATATTTTCAGTGTTAGAAAATGTTAACTTCCAACAGTACTACCTCCTCTCAACAATCAAGCAAGCGGAGAACAATTGCCATGAAAGAACAGGTGTGCCACAGTTAAAAAAGGAGGCATACCTGTTGGGTAGAGCACTACTTCTGGAACAGGCCAGTTGAGAACACACCCACAGAAACACTTGAGGAAGAAGAAACCACTCTGGTTGGGACATAAGAGATTGGCCACAAGATTCATATCTCCGGGAACATGACACACCAGAACCTTCATGCCATAGTCATTGGCCTGGTACAGGAAATCAAGAGTCTGAAAAGAAAGAGATTTGGACTTGGTTCTCACTTGCTTGGTGATATAGATGAAGACAGTGGAATTGTCAGAATGAACCATAACCACCCTCCCACAGGGAGGAAATGATACATAGCCTGATGAACTGCCAAAAGTTCCAGAATGTGGACATGGAAAGTAGCCTCCTCAACTGACTTACTGACCCAAAATCTATGGGAAAAAAACAAAAAAAAAACATCAAGCAAGGTCAGTCCTGATCCCAGGTAGACAGGAGATGGGATGTCCAAGGATCGTGGGGGAAGTTCCACTGGTCGAGAAGCATCCATCGAAGGGAATGCATGTGCACCCAACCCAAGTGAATGAGAGCTTTCAAGGAAGCTCACATCCCCAAAAGAGATAGAACCTCTCGTGCAGAGAGAGAGAGAGAAAGAAGGTAGGGCTATTGTGAATGCCCACTCCATATCCTGGAGCCAAAGTGAAGAAGGATGGGCTCCACCAAGATGGGAAGTGAAGAGAACACCCAAATAAATAAGATACTGCGAGGGGGTAGTAAAGGACTTCTCCAAATTGATGAGCAACCTGAGCAGTTCTTGAAGAAGTGAGCAGGTGTGAGTGACTGGCTGGGCACAGGAAGAGGCAAGCAGAAGCCAGTTATCCATATAATGGTGAGTCCAAAGATCCAGCAAGTGAAGATGATGTGCAAAAGAACATACAAAACATATGGAATTGAAGAAAGACAGAACAGAAGCAACCAGAACCTATGTAGATGAACCAAAGAAAAATGACGTGACAGAAGGACAAAAGACCCACAGAAGTGAGAGATAGGACTCCATCGTGAAGCAAGATGTTTCCAGATAAGAAAAGAGCCAGGACTCCAAACTTCCGTGTTTTAGGAGACAAAACAGAGACGGGAGTGAAATCCCAGTTGAGTGGGCACCACCTGTTCAATACTTCCTTTGTGTAGTAGAGACTCAGCAAGACAACTGGAAAGAGTACGATCCCGAAGAAGAGGGAAGGAGATCTGGGAAGTAGACAATGGGGGAGCAAAACTGAAGGCAGAAACTCTCAGATAGAACCTATAAAAACTATGGAACTGTTATGAAGTACAGCCAAGAAGACACATAAACTACGCAACTTAGAGAAAGTACTCATTACTAACGAATGAACAAAATTTAGAAAGGTGTAGAGTCTACAAAGTACATAAAAATAACAAACCTGGAAAACTATGAAATTCAACCTAAAACAATAAGTAACACCTAAAGTACAAAACCACTAAAGGAATTAAGAAGATAAATGATCCTTAAATATCAAACTTACAAGTCCACTCAAAGAATCTACAAGACAAAGGACATGAAAATAAAACCTATCTTGAACTAAGAAAAAAAGGCACTCAGCTAACAATAACAAAGTTTGACTCAAAACCAATCCCCAATTACATGTGACAAGCAGTAAAGAAAAAAAGTACTCATAAACTAATTACCATTAACAGTGAAAGAAAGTAAGAACTGAAACAAAAATAAAGGAATAAGCAAACTCCAAATTCAAGTTTAAACTAAAGAAGCCTAGATGGTAAAAGAAGTATAAAAATCTAACTTACCCAACACTGAGCAGAGAAGACATGAAAGACCTAAATTATCAAGTGCTGAAATTAGAACCATCCACACCAGCTCACTGAACATGGTTATACCTATGGGAGTGAGGAATACACATTGAGAAAACTTACCACAAATCTCCAGGGGAAAAAAACAATACCTAACCCAGCAGATTAAGAAGGGGCATGGTATCAGGTGGAAAGTGCCATAGAAATAGACTTTTCACACAGTAGTTCTATCCCTCTGCACAAAAATCATAACATGAAAAAAAAATCGCTGGCTGAACGTAAGACACAAACTCCCCGTGAACTGTAGTCTGTACTTCCACAGCAGACATTATCGATCCTGAGACCTGGGGATTAGTGTCAGAACCATTGTATACTTATAGTGGGAATTTTATCACCCGCCATATTAAATCACAAATTCATATGAACAAAGTATAATTCTGAAAACAGAAACATTTCAAAAACAAATATGTAGAAACAATGGAAATGAAACACATGAAGTCTAAACTTGAAGTTGAAACCGATATAAATTTGTGATCAAGTACAATCAAAATTTTGTAGTCACATGAAGTATGAGTTAATATACACGTTTATACATCAGAATGCCAATCGAAAAAGTGAGGATTGTGCTGCAATGGTAGAAGAAGCTACCTGTGCTAATATAGGTGGCACAGTATGATTGATGAAGGATAGTCGCATTATCAGCACATGATGCTGCAATGATGCAAAAATGAAGGGGTATAATAGACTGGTGCACTGTTCAGAATTTTAGCAATGCTTAGAGGACAAATCAAGGTGGAGATAGCTTTGGGTGAACACATGTAGTACTGTTTCTGAAATATTTTGTTCTACCAGCCTCACTTTTCTAAACTTTTTACATCTGCTCGCTTTTCATTTTATTACTTTACACTACTCTTTAGACCCACTCTAAGAATGTGACGGGCAATTACTCATAGCATGAGAACTTAATGTAAACAACTGATCAAGTTACAATCACATGATGCATTTAGCTTGAGCTGTTCTAATGAAATATATTATATTTTCATTTACAATTGTCATCTAACCTAACAAATTTCTCATTTTTACATTTTATTTACTTTTGTTAAAAAATAGAGAATAATAAAAAAATCACATAAAAAACAAGATGTTTTAGACTTGCATTAGAGTTGAAGCCTATTTCAGTAATTTGTACTCAAGAGCGTACCTCCTTAGCATTATTTTATTCATACTATGTTGGTTATCCATAAGATCATTGATGTTACTTTCATTTGTGCATTTTAGAACACAAAAAATATATCAGGCATCAGAATAGAATGTCCCAAAACTAGTATAATATTGGCTTTCTAACTAAGTTACAAATAGGGTAAAAAAAATGCCATTAACTTCTAGAAGCAGGAAAAAATCACACACAAAGAAACTGAGGCTAAATATCTACTTATGTGCACAAAATAAAATAACTAATCATGGAATCTTTGAAAAGCAAAAAAAAAGCTATTCTTTCTATTGGTTATAACTCTTTCAGAATGGGCATGATTTTGTGCATTTAGAATAAAACATTAAAAATTGACTATATGGGAAAAGAGCTGAAATTACAAGTTTAACAAAAAGAAGATCTTTAAAGATATTCTATAACAAATTCAAATGTATGTATTTTGTTTTCTATTTCCTAATTTTAATCATTTCATTGCATTTGTATGTTGATGATAACAGCTAGAATTATGGTAGAAAAAATATTAAATAAAATATTAACATTTACCTTAAAAAAAACTTTTGATATTCATTTAGGAGGTTCTAGAGATTATACAAATGAAATATGAAAACCATAAGATGAAGAAAAGTATTTTTATACTTAAAATGAAAAATCACTCTGCACTCAATTTGTTAACAGTTTGAGTGAAAGTGACTACAATAAAATAAATGACATATTTTTAGTAAAAATACTTAATGAAAGTAATGTCATTCTCTGTGTACAAGATACTTATGATCTTTAACAAAAGCTTATCAATCTTTGAAAAGATATGTTAAGAAATCTCAAAGTTACCATATGTATCGTTGCACAAGTGAAATTCATGATACATTTTCCACATATTACACAAACCCATTGTGAAAGGGTTAATATGAAGGACATCATATAGATGCCAGGCCATGAAGTAAGATACTATGCATACACACACACACAGCTGCAAGGCTCAGCCCCACTGATAATTTGAAGAAAAGTAGACAGCTACATAGTGTATGGTTTTGACAATTAAGAAACTGGTGTTTTTAAACTCAGAAATCGATAACATGTACACAGATTTGTCAGTTACATAAATACTTGATACCTTGAATATTAATTTAGATTATTATTTATTTATCTATTGAAATTGTTTTGAGAGATATCATGTTTGTGCAATGAAATGCCACAAATGGTAATTATATAAAAAGTTTGTGCTGCCATCTACCAGCCAGACATGAAACATGGAAAAAATACATGCATATAAACTGAACTCATTGCCAAGTAGTAGTTTTAGTAATAGTATTTCCCCCTTCCCCAAAAATGAAGAACAGAATAATATTACTGTTATAGAAGCTGTGAAAAACTTGATAATGGCAATTAGGTGCTCAAATAAGGTAATAAGTCAGCTTTAGCAGTTATTTGTATGCATCATAGAGGATTAAACTGAATGCAGCAGACATTTTTTTTGCTTGGCCCATCCCTACACATTAAGCACTACCGTGCTTAGTGATACTCTTGCTTGTCAGTATCTACAATATTTTTTTTAAACATTTGGACACTCAGAAAATCACATAAGAATAGATAGAAAATCTAATATAGGCAATTTGGAAACACAGACATGTCATGTGACACAGAGAGGAGAAGACTGAGAATTTATTTAAATATATCCTTTTGAAATTAAAAAACTATAACTTAAATAATATAAGAATTGAATTATAAACATTTTTATGTCCAGCTTATTGACATACACTGATAAAAAAGTTGTTCAATTAAGTTTTAAATGCAAGTGTAAAAAGTTGTGACATACACAGTTTGCCCTATGAGATATCCATAGCACATACATGGAAAATAACCCTTATTGGTTAATTTTTTCACATACGCTAAGTCTCGACTTTGCAGTATTTTGGGATATAAAGAAAATAAGAGCATTAATTAGACCTATATAAGTTTATTTTTTATTTTTTTACAGGTACATAAAATTTCTTCATTAGATTTTCAGTATTTCCTATCCTTATTTAAGAAGTAGAGTGCAAGTTTCTTGACTCTTCTGTAAGAGGCTTATATTATGTATGTAATAACAATAACAAAACTACTTACTAATACAACAATTTGCGCTTTGGGATGGTAGCTCCTAATAGCTGTTAAACAAGCATGTATTCCTTCAACCACCTCTTTTGCTGTGTTTTCATAATTATTAGCCCCAACAGACAGTATGATCACCTGCAAAAAAGAAAAGAAAAAGCTCCATAATATTACAAGTGATTCATAAAAAATTACAAAGCCTCAACTGGCAGGCATGTATGATGCTCGTAAAAGTCTAATGTAAGTTTGAAAACAAAAATTTACTTAATTTAAACAAACAGGTAAATCAGAAAATTTCCCAATGTCATTTACATATAATGAGTCTTTCTTCTTAATTTTTTCAATTCTGTTATTAAATACTAGTTAAATGAGAAACAATTTTTAAAAAAGATCATTGAGTAATCATCCTGTAATTTTTAATGGTCTTCCTAAAATTCATAAAGAAGGACATCTGTTATTACCTATAAGGTTCAAATACTGGAACTTATAATCATGCTATAGTTGATTTTTGTTGCTCTTCTGAAGACTTTTACTACTACTGAATATACTTTCAAAGACAGATTTGAATTTTCTGATGAAGTACAGCAATGGAAGTTTGATAGCAATATTTACTGCACTAGTCTTTGATGTTAGTATTTATATACAAATATACATTTAGAAGAAACTATGCAATAAAATGTTGATTTGATTGTTAATAATTTGAGATTTTTAAATCTGTGTTTTGAGATTTATGTATCTTGCAACTAGGGAATAACATTTTATGCTTGATGATCTTTATCATCAGATTATCAATGAACCTGCTACTCTTGCAACCTTTTTCTTTGTTATAATGAAATGAAATGGTTGAAAGATTGTACACAGTCTTTTAAACAGCTATAGTACCATCTTTAGAAACTGATCATGTTTCTCAGTTTTTGAAGTACTTGAACAGCAAACACAGCAATATAAAATTCAACGTTGAACATCAAGAAGATCATAAACTATAATTTTTGTATTTTAACTTTGCAAGCTTTATAACAACTGTGAAATCAAGAAAATTTGTTTAAGGTTATATTTCATCACTCCTAAAAATTTCAAATAGTACTTATAAATTCTTGCATAAAGAATTTAATAATGTCAAACTTCTTGTGGAAAAATGATTTTGCTATACGTCATTCATTGAATACTTCATAACTATTTCAACAAGCAGTTTTAACAAATAATCTGCATAAGAAATTACTAAATAAATACCTGTTAGTTATAACTTTGTAATATAATTGGTAAATATTGTCTGAGTATAAAAAATCAGTTATTTACTATTCTTTGTAGGATATATCTTCAAATTCAGTTGAGATATGTTTTTAATCTAATTGTTCCTTATAGAATTTCATAAGATTTAAGGACTGTATTCCCACACTGAAATCACCAAATACTGTTAATAAATTTATCTGCCCTTGCTGTCGGTTCTACTGAAAGAAAAAGAAATCTGTGAACTCACATGAAGGAACATGCAAAATTAAGGTCTGTAAACGGATCAAGTACAATTGAACAAATGAGTATGATGTAGCGGTACACTCAAATTGTTTTAAGATTTTTAACAAGGGCTAATGATGAACGAAGCCTCCATAGAAAAAGAGAGCTTGTTTATACATAAACTTAAGTCAGAGATTAGCCAAGCAAGGTTTGTTTTTAAGCTCCTTTTGGTTTCATTTTGTATTTATGAAGTTTAAACAAAACATGTATCTCAAACATTTTGTAGTAGAACTTGTAGGCATATTAGTTTTGTGTTCTTGGGTAGTTTTATATAATTCTAAGAATAACTACATAAAACCTTCAATAAATTACCTTTGGATTCATAAATTCAACTTCTCCATTCTCTATTCGCCATAAAACATTCTGTGTTTTATCTTCTGATATGCCAAAATTTAAGCAATGCATAGAAACAAAATATTTCTCCCAAACCTGCAATTGAAATATAATCTTTCATACACACACATTACAAATCAATATATAAAATGAATTCATATAAAAACATGATTAAAAAACTAAGATTTTCTAATTTTGCAGATTAAACTGTAAGTTAAAAAATACATGAATTGTATGGTATGAATCTCAATTTGATGACCAGGAACCCTCTTTTTAGAGAATACAGTCTGGAGATGGCTTGAATGGGTTGTGAAAGAAACTTTATTACAAATGTACAATGTTTCAATGAGCTTTTGTCATCATCAGGTACATAATTTTAAACACTTTATAAAAAAAAAAAAAAGATTCACTAAGACCTATAAGAGATGCAAATAAATAAAACAAACCTCAGTGTGACTCAACATAGCAACTGTAAAATCTCCTATCAGTACAACTTCTGGCTCTCGCTCCTTTGCTTCTATTAGAAATCTTTTGTGCTACAAACACAAAAGTTTTCAGATAAAGAAAAATATATATATATATATGTGTGTGTATGTAAATTATTTTTACCATGTCTAAAATAATTTAATATGTATTTGCATATATCTCAACATGCATCTTACTTAAAATAATCTAAGTACTATGTACTGTTAAAACTACTATTTTACTACAACTGTATTCTAAGAGTCATAGGTTTTGAGGGCATTCAACTATTCTTGAGAGTTGATGATTCAACTCAAAAATATAATGTGATAGCATTACAAATTTTCTATCACATACATTTCTATCACAAAGCCAAGTTGATTGTAAGTTATTACAAATGCCATACCTCAGAAAGTGCAGTAACAAGTATAAAATAATATTTTGTTACAACTGTGAGTCTAAATGTCAATAAAAAAATATTTTGAAGAACTAATCGTGGTTTAATATTGCCACAGTCACAGTCAAAAATAGCTGTTTATTGAAACAATGAATAGAGGTGTCTTTATTATTTTCAAAATTAACAGTAACAGTGCAAAATTGTAAGGATACACCACCGAAAACAGATAAACTTCTCTTACTGGTTTCAACACAAGTTCCAGTAGATGTACATCAGACTCAAACTATTAAATCTGATAAGCCACTTCAAGCTATTGTTCACTAGTAAGTAAAGATATTGCAAACTGTATGATGTAATAATATGGGTAATTTATTAGTTCTTATATAAAACTGCAAGTTACTGCAGCATACTTGCATATAATTATTTAATTGGATTATTAAGGTGATACTGAGTTTTCTAGCTAAAAGAGGATGTTGGATTCTGAGATAAAAGTTTGATTTTGATTCTAGCCTTCACAAGAAAATTATATCCATCACTTCCTAACATACCCTTTTAATTAAAGACTAGCTTCTTAATTCTTAAACTCTTTAATCCCCATTCCTGTTATTTTATATCAGACATTAAAAATAAGCCAAGAAAATGCACTGCAAGAAAATTTAGCAATCAAATGTGTGGCAAAGCAAACAGTACTTTAAATAAGCTAGAGCTAAGAAATATGATTTCACTTAAATGTTGAATACACAAACCCCAAAACAAATGAACATATTCTGTGGACAACAAGGGACCATCTCAAGTACACAGGCCTCTCTCTCTCACTTTTAGTAGGTCAGTAGAGTAGCCAAGTGCTTGAAGATTAAAGGGTTACCATGAAAATTATAGGACAGTTAGTTTTACTTCTGTAATGGGAAAAATTCTAAAGTCTGATATAAGAAGTTTTACTAAATAATTTAGTAAAACATATAATAAAAGAAAACCAACATGGATTCACAAAAGAGAAATCTTGCTTTACTAATCTGTTAGGTTTTTTGAGAACATTACTTGTTATCTGGATGAAGAAGTGTGTAGACTTGGTGTGTTGTAGCTAAGAAAATCACATCAGTACAAGTTGAGGAAAGATTAATCAATTGGTTTGTATGGGAAAAAGCAAAAGGTTGTTATTCACCCTTTCACTATGGGTCTTCCTATGGTCAGGGGTCAAAGAGCATGTCATCATATTTGCAGACTTACATTCAAAATTTTATTGAACTACTATATAATAGTGGATTTCTGTGATATTAATATAGTGAGTTATGATTTTTTGTTATTTCAAAATGATATATATAAAACCTAAAAAATAATTTTGTTTTACATCCTCCACGTGCAAAATTTGATAAGGCTTAGCAAATAATGGCAAGTGGAAAACAAGTACAAAGTTAGTAAGTAGAAGAGATCATTGTTTTTCTATATATTTTTTTATTTACTGTTCTATATTTTAAGAAAAATAACTCATATTTAAGAACTAATTTGTAAATAGTAATAATATTTTACAAAATACTGGTCCACTAGTAAAAAGACAAGACAGATCACTTTTTAAAGGCCAGTTTTATATTACTGGATACAGTAACATGAGTGAATGTATGCTGCATCATTGCAGCTTCTGTAATGTTAGTCAGACATGGCTGAAAGGTTAATGAAATAACAGCAATAAATATATATAGATGTATAATTTTATGAGATTTAAGCTATTTAGACTAAACACTTGTGGTTTCTTGTTATAATTTGTAGTCATTCTAGAACAAAAAAGTGTAATTTATATCTATTTCCTAATTTTTTATGGTGGTTACGAGGTCGGTCAAATCAACCAAACAGAGATACAATAATGAAAATAACAGATAAAATATAAAGTGATTATAAACAAAAACATTTGAAAATTATCTTGAGGTTATTAGGAGATAAATTGGTTATAAAGATTTTGCATATGAAATCTGACAATTACTTCGGACAGTCAACATTCAAAATGAAAGAATGCACGAGTAAATCATTACTTAAAAAAATCTTAAAATGTAATAAAAATCTGATATTTTGTAAACAAAATCCTTGTTATGTTTACCAATAATCTGCAAATTCATGATGGTATACATGTTATATTAAAAGTTATAGTGTGAAAACTATAACAAGCACAAAATGGTTATGAGGTCATTCCTGGGGCCCGAGCCCATAGTGCGAGAGTTAATGGAGTCCAAGCAAACTGGACCCTTGTTACTAGCAGAGTACCTCAAGGATTAATGTTTGAGTACTTGCTTTTTCTAATTTCTATTAATGATATAGATAGGACATAATTACCAAATTAGTAAATTGGACAAATAGTAGACCAATGACTTTTACACCCAGTAAATTCAAGGTAATGCATTATGGTTATCATACTTGTATATCTGAATCAACTCAACACTGAGACTAAAGAAACGAATAAGTTACTCAAGTCAGCAAAACAGTGCTCTGCTGCTAAAAGCAAAGCTAATAGAATTTTAAGATGTATTTATAGATATATTGATTACAAGTTAAAGGAGATAATCACCTATATAATAATCACTGTTTAGGCCTCTTTTGGAATACTATGTACAGTTTAGGTCTCCTCATCTACAAAAGGATATTGACTTACTGGAAATGGTTCAGAGAAGTGCAACTAGAATGTTTCCAGAGATGGAAGGGTTATCTCACAGGGAAAGTTTAAAATGTCTTTATTATTTTCTCTTGAGAAAAGAAGAGATTGTTGTTTCTTGTTAAGCACAAAGCTGTGCCCACCATGACTATCAAAATCCAGTTTTTAGCATTATAAGCCTTCAGACTTAAAGCTGAGCCACTGGGGGTCAAGAAAAGAAGAGGTGCTTTTATTGCAGTTTATAAGATTATCCAGGAGGTCAATAGGATAAAGGCCTCTAGTTTCTTTGTGCTATATTCTCAAGATAATTGGATAAGAGGATTTAAGTTTAAGACTTGGAAAAGGCACACCAGGCTCCAGTTAAGACAATTTATTTTATTAACAGGGTGATTAACTTATGGAATGTGTTGCCATTAATAGTAGTGGAAGCTAGTACTTTACAGGAATTTAAGAGAGGAATTGATAAGTTCATGTAAGGATAGGTTTAAATATTTACTTTTCCCAAGAGTGATGAGGACAGCTTTGAAAGAACAAATGGCCCCTTTCTGGTCGTAAGTTAGGAACAAGGGTCTAGTTTGATTGGAATCAATAATAACCTTTTGCTTTCAACATTTCTGTGGAAAGCCAATGGCATACATATATAAATATATATAGTCTTAGCATTTACAGTAACTTTGTACATTAAAATCATAAGAAACTGGAGCTATCAGCTCAATTATCTCTTTTGCTAGGGGTCATCTTTTTCTGCACATCATGAGGTTTTAGTGAGTTAGATTCAAAACTTAATGGTGGTTATGAGATTGGTTAAATTGACCAACCTCATACAGAGTTAGGGTAGAGAAAATACCAGATAAAATGTTTTACTAAAAAACATTTCAAATTTATTTAGGAGGTTTTAGAGACTTCTCAAATGAAATTCAAGGTTTTCCAGATGAAAAATATTTTTAATCTTAATATGAAAATCACTTTTCACTTGAAGTAGTCAGCACTTTGACTCCATATATCCTTCTTATTAGTGAAAATACTACATTAAAAATTATGTTTCTGTCTACAAGTGACTCTGAAAGCTTGCAAATTTTTGTGAAGACACATAAAACATATTAGAATTAAAGTATGGAAACTATCCAAGTCAATCTGGAGTCAAGAGCTTGGTCAATTTGACCAAGCCTGTAGCAGGAGAGTTATGTATGATATTTAGCTACTTCAAAAATTATAGCTACTTTTGCGAGTTATCATTCTTACATCCTCTAAGAAAATTTCTAACTTTAGTTCTTTCTTAAGATATTTGGTTAGTTTTGTTAATGATTTCACATAAAATCAAAATAACCTTCTGCAAGCAGTCTAGTAAATTAAATGTTAAAAAAAACTACTAAAATACTCTGTTAAAAAATTAAGACATGAGGGAGATTTCAAGCAGGTGTTTCTTCTGAAGAAAAAAGCATATGGAATTTGATTCTCATATTTAACATTTTTAAGGAGATTAGGCTTCTGATAAGTGTTTCCTTTACTCCTAGACTGATAAGATTAACAAAGGTTACACCAATTTTTGAGGAAACAGGTGAAAAAAATTAAACATTTCCATAGATGATATTAAGTATGAGTGTTATATTTTATGTTTCATATATTGTAGGTCAATAGAAATAGGAAAGAAGTCTAAGCATTGGAGGGTTGCTAAGACCACTCCTACCTTTAACTCTATGTGCACAGGTGGGGGTCAAAAGTGTGCATACTCCAACTTTGTACAAAGTGTCATTCAACGTGGTATTACAAATATATCAGAGTTATCAACTTTCATGTTACCCTAAAGTGATGATTTCACAACAGTTTATATTAGAGTTGAGAAAATACCAGATACTTTAAAGTTAACATTTTTCTCTACCAAAAATGTATTTCCAATAATTCAAAGCAAGTTAAATCTTGTGATTTTCTCCACCCACATCAATGCACCCTTCTCCCAGATCCATGTATAAGATCCCTGTTATTACTTCCTATTCACTTCCCGAGATAGTTCAGTTAGCAGACCTGAAACCAGCCATTTAGAAGTCATACAAATTCAATTTGCAAACTGTACAATGGACAAAGGTATTTTTATTCTTCCCTTGAACTATAGACTTTGGAGTATCACAGACATATTCTTTGTACAAAACTTTAGCCAACATTAATTTTCCATTCAGTTAAAGAAGATAGTAGATTAACATTTGGAAAAGACAAGCTTGGCTCCAGTAAAGACAGTTTTATTTTTCTAACAGAGTAATTGATGTATGCAATGAGTTTTCATCAGCTGTAGTAAACTGGAGACTAGCACTTAAAATGAATTTAAGGAAGTTGAGCTTAAAATTCTAATTTTCTCAAGGGTAGATGTGTAAGTACAGCCTTGATGGACCAAATGGTTATTTCAAAATTCAAGCCTCTTTAGAATATGCATTATTTCAGAATACTTGAAATTGTGTATATACATATTAGAATCTAACATTAGTTTCTTGCTTTGTTTAAACTTAAGGACAAATTAAATATTTAAAACAAAAACATCCAAACTTTATTTAATATAATTGGAAAAACTGAGTTTAGAAATTAAAAAAAGTTCTGTTAGTCTATGTATTCGTATTTACATCAAAGCTTCCTGGGTTATCTTCCACTACTTTTAATTTTAAACTGCTAACCATGGATAAAGCATCCAATCAGCAGGACCCCACCATGGTAATCTATGACATTAGACATAGTTCTCTTTAAATTATAAGTTAATAGTAACATTAGTATCATATAATATATATAGTATATATATAAAATTATATATAGTATACATATAAAATTATATATAGTATTATATAATTTTAATATTCGCTAAGTCCTTCCTTAAACTCCCTAAAATTTACTGTATCCACCACCTCTGATAGCAGTCAATACCAAAGGCCAACCACTCTTTTAGAAAAGTAAAACCCCTTGTCCTACCATTCTTACCATTAAATACGAAAAATATGATGCATCACTGATATAAATTCACTTAATAGTCTTAAACACCTCAATTAGGTCCTGTCCTATTTTAAGACAAAATTTCGAAGGTTAATGAACTTTTTCCAATAATCCAATGTCCTTCTTAACATGAGAAGCCCAAGGCTAAATACAATACTTCAAATGAGATCAAAACATTAATACCATCAGCAAAGTTAATCAGTTTATTTTGTTTGTCATTGATGTAAATAAAAATGAGAAAAGGTTCAACACTGATGAGACCTGAGGTACCCCACTGGTGACATTAATCAATATTGACTAAATCCATTTATAACAACCCTCTGTTTTCTTCCCTCCAGCCATTTTTCAATCCAAAGAGCAAATTTATCCTTCACACTCATAGATATAACTTTTTTCACCAAATGTCAAATGATTTCTACAAATCTCTACATACCATTTGCAAAAGTACTGCAAAACTATCATTAGAACAGAACTTCAACCAGGCTAATTTATGTTGTGAGCTAGTAAATTCTACTTTTATTTTGTTATGGTTATATTTACCCTTTATTTATTATTCCTTCTATCAGTTTGTTCAACTATGAATTTTTAGTTATATTAAAGTGCTAACTCACCTTCTAGCTAGAGCATGTTGATTTTGAGTATGTATGTATTATGAAATGGACAGAAGCTTCCTCTAGTGGTGATGTACAGATATTAATGTTGAGAAAGATTATGTAGATATAGAGCAATAGCTAGTCACATGAGATGTAACTTTGTGGTCTAACCACTAAATAAAAAGCCTTCCTTGATCTTGAAAATGAGTTAGTTCATGAGATATTGTTCATTGGAACAATGCATTTTTTCAGAATTAGGTTTTTTCTTCTTTTGGTTCTTCTTCCTAGTTCCTTAATTCATCAAATTTAATAACATTAAGATTTAGGCCAAGTACAAAAAAATGCATGTTTAGCATCCCTGCCCACTTCCTCCAAAAAAATGGAGCTGCATCCTGTAATTTTCTTTTGGTGATTTTCTTCCTTTTTTGAATTATCATTTTTCGATCATTCAAAAAAAACAGACTTCCGAATAAAAAATGAGATGAACAAAGTTGATTCATTTTGCCCTTTTTATTTACTTGTCACAAATTCTGTATCATTTGATGAAAAAATGAAACAAAGAAGACTTCTGTTTGACACGGACCCTTTGAAAACAAGCACAGTAATGAAAAAAAAAGGGTGCACACTTTCTTTAATAGAGGTCATTTAAAAATAAAATACCTCCTCCTTTTTTCCAAAACTCCAGATGCCAAGCACGTTTTTGTTTTTTTTATACTTGGCCTTATTTTGTATTGTTTAGTACCATTTGTAACTAGCCCTAGCCAGGTATGGGTTTACTTACAGTTTTTTTTTTGTGTGATAAAATGTGTTGTTCTTTGAAAGTTTTATTTTGGATTTCTGTTATATTTCAATATATTGTTTGTTTGATTCTGTTTGTAGTGGCATTTTGTTTCAGTCTATTACAATATCATAGTTGGTGAGGTATAATGTTAAATTAGTAATAAATTCATATATAATTTTGTCATATATATATATATATATATATATATATATATACATATAAAAATATTGATTTAAGGCTAACTTGAATCTCCTGAGCTAGCTCAACATCATAAATTATTAATATTATTGAGTTTATGACCAAAGATATTGTTAATATCGAGAATATCCAGCTGATAAAACAAGCATTAAAATCCTTATAAAAACATAAGTGAGAAAATCTTAACTAATTAATTATACAATAACGGGTTGATTTTTAAGTTTGTTCCAACTTCCACTGTTCCAGTTAGATAACTTGGATATTAAAATTCTTATTGTTACTGTTAAGAATTAGGCCTATTTTATTATAATATACTAATATAGGTAATGTAACACATTCACAACTTCGAGAATATATGCAGTACGAACTTACTGGCAACAGTGTTAAATAACTTGTTATGCACAAATATATTTTAAGTTCCTTCTGATTATCTCTCGTAAAACTCTGCCTTCCAAACGCTAACTAAAGCAAAGCAGCCTAAGCTCACCATACACATCCATCTGTCGTCACCATAGCAATCTTCAACAAGGGCTGGAATAGCTGCCGAATTCATGTTGCCTTCACCTTGAAAATATGTCAAAAGATTCAGTTGTCTATAATCTCAGTTATCATTAAGTATTACAAAATATCAGTAAGCAACTAGAAGTACTAATAACTTTACTACATAAACTAAGTCTTGTACAGTTTCACAAAATACAGTACATGAGTTCTTACTAGCTGGAGTACCCGTCCCCTGGACGAAAGTTATGTAAATTCATGATTAATGAAAGGTTATCTTAGGATAAGAAAAGTTGCTTCCCTTATGTGTAAATGTAAAAAATACCAATACAAATTGCAAAACTGAAAATTTGTATGTATCTCGCCAAGGACCCAATAACCTCCATACCAAATTTGGTGAAGTTATATCTACAGGGAGCAAAGTAATGGTAAAAAAACGAAAAAAAAAACGACCCATAAAACCGCAAAATGCAAATCTGAAAATTTGTATTGTTACGACAGTGGAAGTCACGCAACGCTAAGAGCAGGCGCGCTGGAGTTTCTAGAAGGATCATGACTTATCGAGGAATTTCGCGAATGTCCCAGTGTTTGCTAGACGCTGTCTTTTTTAATATATAAGCCTGGCGAGAAAAACCAGCGTGATTGAAGAGATAGGCAGATAGATCAAAGAGATAGATATGCAAATAGATTGAAGATAGAGATAACTGAGTCAAGCGAACAGTAGGCACCATAAGTAAAATGTGTGAATCACTATGATTTAAAGCGTGTGTTATAAAAGTTGTTAAGTGTATTACAAAGTTTGTATCGAGAAAGAATAAACTGGTTTTAATCAAGAAGGAACTTGTATCGCTGAAGTCACTCGGCAAGAATGTTTACCGGAAATTATCAAACAAGCAGATACGCAACAGTGTGTACTTTGGATGGACCTAATGAACCTCCACACCAATTTTGGTGAAGATTCATCCACACTCTGCGTAATAGTTACATGGACATACATCAGAGAGTACTATTATATTTATATAGACTAGATGGAATATCTGTCCCCCGGATGGAAGTGATATAAATTCATGATAGGTTATCTTAGGACACGAAATTTTGCATCCCCAATAAATAATTTAAAAAAACGCACATAAAAACCGCAAAACACAAAATGTGAAATCTCAAACTTGCATGTATCTCCCCTTGGATCCAACAAACCTTCTTGACATATTTGGTGAAGATTCATACACAGGAGGTTAGGTAGGGGTAAAAAAACACAAAAACGCCCATTAAAAACTGCAAAGCGCATAATGCAAAACCGAAAATATGTATATATACCCCCGCATGGACCTAATGAGCCTCCATACCAATTCTGGTGAAGATCCATCCACATCTTGCGAAGTAGTTACATGGACATAAAACAAACAACAGACAGCACTATTATATTTATATAGATACACAAGTTAGAGATCTGCCACAATAAACCGTAAAATTAATAGCAAACACAACAAGGTGTAGGACGAAATAAATTCAAATTTTAAAACCCATAAAATAAATATAGCAACAATGTTCCAATCCCTTACCTAAGGAACTTTTTCTCTGTAAAAATGTTAACAGAAAGAGCAATTCTACTTTCCAACGCTATAAAATAAATCTTAATGTAGCCATATTAGTCAATATAATATATGTACTGTCGCACAAGCTTTTCAGTATGTTAAGGTGATTAAAAGAGTTCGTAAGTAATGGCGTATATTTAAAATTTTTAAGGGATTTCGTTAAACAACCAATGAGATATACCGATTCGATCTTTCACTCAAATAATTCTGTTTGTGGCATTATGTTGCAACAGATGAGTAACATTTTAGTATTTCATTTTTTAACTCATCTCTTTTTTTCATAAAATACAGTTACGAAAATACCATGTATTTCTATCGCATTGTAATATTATATTATTCATTCTGAATTTATTCTTTGTTTTGCATATTTTTTGGTTTCACATAACACGTTGATGAAAAATTTGTTAAGTTGATTTATTTTTAGGCTAGCTTTGTTCTCCAGTACATAATATCTGTCAGCGCTCGGGGAGAATATTGCTCAATACGACATGTTGTGTAAGGATGCCGACAGCAGTGTCCTTCAATTGTATTCAGGTGATATATACAAATTATGGTCTCACCTACACTGTAATGAGAATAGTTGCTTTCTGTATATGCGACGTTTTTTTGCGAATTAAGGGATGTTGGATTTAAACAGTTTGGAACAGTATTTTGGAGGATAATCAGTTGATAGAATCCATTAAAAGCGACAGTCCAACATACCCTAAAACAAGTACATACACAATGTGTTTGTGTTTAGTGCCGTAATAATGACTGGTCATTCAGCATTTCACTTTATGTCCAGTCAAACTATTCCATTTACCATTATGAATCAGCTTGTAAGAGATTTAACATTGCTTCATGATAAATATCTTTATCGAATCTCTTGTTATTTTGTGAACCTATCCAATTGCTCTTAAGTAAATTCAGTTTTACCTGACATCAGGTAAATATGAGACTTTGTTGGGCAGTCTTTATGGAACCCCCAGACTTACACCACCCAGAGTAATACAACCCCAGCTCTGCTCGAAGTTCCCTGAGAACATCAGAGAAACTTGAGATGCCAACTAACTGAAGCTATCACACTAGCAGGTAATATGCTAACATTGAATAGCAAAATGAGTGGATCATGGACAGTGATGAGCTTCACTGGACTGGAATTTATACTCTGAGAGTCATGGATCAAGGAAGAGCTTGGGGTTTAGTAGAACGGATGTACAAGCTGCCGAGCACATCTTGTCATTCTTCAACCCTAAAGCAGGTGCCTACCACATGTCAGGTTATCATGGTCCCTAAGATTCTCTACCATACTGTGCCCACAATGCCTAGCACATTTTGGTCAGATAATGGTCAGGAAGGATAATATCCGACCACTGATCTTTATGAGTGAATTAAAACATATCACTCTGCTAACATTTAAAAGAACATGGAAGGAATATTTAGACTGTTTTCTAAATGCAGAGTAACTGTCTTGAATGATTGGCTCTAGAACAGGCTGTATAATGCTTAGTTTGGACTTTAAAAGGTCTAGCCCTAGACTCCACCAAGCACTTGAATGAAGAACTCTATAAGACATTCATTGTTGAGTTGCACCAGAAGTCTGACCAAGTGAAAAACAAAGCAATCCTTTGAAGGCTCAGAACATGAGTAGCACGGAAAGCTTGACAACTTAGATGGATGATCTGTGCCAATTGCATAGTAAGGCTCACCATGTAATGGGCACAATGGATCATGAGGTTTTTGTGCCATAACCCATGCCACCAATGTCTTTGCCATGGTGTTAACATGGGATGGAGGAGCAAATCAAATACTTTACCTGTGGAGTGTTGGTTCACTTTCAAGTAATTGCCCATACATTACCAAACATAAAGGTATACAAGGATATCAGTTTTTATTGACAGTGCAACAAGTACAGGAGAGCCAATAGTAAACATTGTATACTGCTGCTAAATCTCAAGAAAGTTAGAGGAGCCAAAGCTAGACTTAACCTTCACCTTAAGAGAGTGTAATGAACTACCTGCACCAAAAGTTGTGGTGGTCAGCCAAGTTTCTTTCGACTAAGTGGGTCTTGTTATGTACTTTCAGCGTAAGAAAACGAGTGACAGAGTCCTTGGTTGATGGGGAGGTGGCCAGAACATTGGTATTTAAGGTGCTCTGAGCAAAACCACTACCCAGGACAGTCAACACGAACTTCATTAGGAGAATGGAGACAGACTAGATGTGAATGGAGAGGTCACACTTCTACTATATCTAGGAAATTTTGCTAGATGAAGGTAGTTGTTGTCGACTTCATTCTTGCATCAGCATCCTTAGAATGGATGTATTATGGAGCTTATCACCCAGTTTTTTCCGCGCAACTGGGAAATTGATTGTTTGCAGTAGAGTTACCCAGTACTGGCCTGATTGATCCTAGCAACGGTGGACTACACAAGTGTATGTGAGAGAAGTCACAATATCCCATGTAAACAAATGATGTTCCATGGTTTAATGCAGACAATATCTAGTGCATTGGTGCATCATAACCTGGCTATAAATTCACGCATGAAGTAGCTGTTTTCTGACCTGAAAGCAAGCAGTATTAGCTCAGACAGTTATTTGTCCAAGACGGATGAAGTTTCAGTGCTATTCTGTAATTATAGATGATCAGTTAGTCAGTGGCAGGCTGGGATAGTTATTGGCACAGTAAGCAAATCGGAAGTAACCAATGCTAGCACTAACACTAGGATTGCATTTGTTCTGCCATGCCTGAAAGTTGATATGTACATGGATACCTACACATCTGAGATCGCTAACTGAGAATGGTGCAAGCAATCTAAACTCAACCCAAGAGCAGCAACTCAGTTACTTGTTGATGGAATGTACTGATCTATTCATGGGACTAGGTGGCCAATTGAGTTGAATAACATTCACACAACATCACAAAAGATAGAAGTGGTGCACATCCAATTAAAAACTTTGCACATGCTTCCCTGAGGCATTGGTGGAGCACTGGATAACATGATTTGGAGCACCTGAAGAGATTCACATGGACCAGAGAGCTAACTTCAACAGCCAACTTTTAATGGTTAAGAAGAGCTCTTCTCCTTATTACACTGAGTCTGATGGTTTAGTGGAATGGGTGATACAGGTTGTTAAGCATATGCATGATAATCTTGTTAACTCACCAAACCGACTGGAACAGTTGCTTACCCTACATCATGGCAGTGTACATCACAACTTAACAGAAATCGAAAGGCTGTTAGACGAATCTGTTCATATTCAGACAAATATTATATATGTGACTTATGGTCCTCCACCTAGAATGGATGTCCCACAACCTCCACACGAATATGTGGAATGGTTAAGATCCGCGTTTGTTGATGAACATGAGTTTGTGCAACGACATCTAGGAAAGGCCACCATATGACAGAACAGAAGAGGTGTTACAATAAGAATGAATTTACCAATATAGGATGTGGCTTTGGTATGTACCAACAACACCAAAACATCCTGGCTCCAGTTAGAAAGGACCTTGTTTTGTGCTCTGATGAGTTGGTCCATTAAAATGAGTTACAGCAGTCGAGGGGCATGCCAAAGTGCATAGTACACTTTGAACAGCTGTGTCCATATGTGACCAATGAAACTCTGGTAAACTGGGTTGGCCCAGAGTCAGAAGAGGAGATAGTCTAATCAGATTGGGATAAAACCATTGTTTTATCCCACTTTTATTCTGAATATGAGAAATAAAGATCTGAGAATACTTACATGGTTGATAAATATAAGTCATCTAAGGAAACACAAGATCTAGACGTGAGATGCAGCTCTGATAATCAAAAGAGCTGTCACCAACAGGTTCAGATTAAACCCAATATTTGATAGTTAGAACACTCTTGGATTTTAAGATCACTGGCGATAGCTATCAAGTGACGTACTACATTGTGTGATTTCCACTTGATTACTAAGAAGCTTTGATTTCTCATGCTAGTAGATGCCATATCTAGAGCATCAACAATTTGCACATTTGAAAATGATATGTTGAAGTTCAAAAATTCAGTTAAAAGGGAGGTGCAATACTTGCTTTATAAACTACTAAATGATTTATCTTAGGCAAAACATCAGAGACATTCACCTGATCACTCCCTTGATTTTGTTGAGAGGCAAAACTCTCCAGAGAATACGAAATGCTCCTCACTAGATCTTTTCCAGTACACCTGGAAGGCATATATCTATTATAACTACTTTCCATGCAGTTAGAAAGATGTGTTTTATCCAAGTGTATATTGACATATTCTATAGCAGCATCACAATTATTAGTCCTAACGTATGAGAAATTTAACTGAAAATTCTTAGTTTAGTTGAATTCTCTTCGAGATTATTTATTTTATGGTGCCTAAAACAAAAACGTGTTGAGTTGGACAGCTCATGTATATGGCAACAGTTACTGAGTAGTAACTTTGGAAAACGCCCGGCATGGCCAGGTGGATAAGGCGCTCGACTCGCGATC
>NW_013670277.1:69923-72169 GCF_000517525.1 Limulus polyphemus
GACCGTCACATTATAACGCCCCCACGGCTGAAAGGGCGAGCATGTTTGGTGGGATGGAGATGCGGACCCGCGCCCCGCAGATTGCGAGTCGAGCGTCCTAACCACCTAACCATGCCGGGCCATATTGAAAAAGAATAAACTGGTTTAGTCAAGAAAGGACTTGTTTCGCTGAAGTTCCTCGGAAATAATTTCTACCGGAAATTAACAAACAAGCAGAAACGTAACAGTACTTTATCTATGTTTAAAGGGTTTGATCTTGTGTTTTAATGTGTTAATGAAGAGTTTATTTTAATTTGTGCTTAATGTAAAAAAAATATTTCGTGTCAATAATTTTGAGAGGTATTGACCAGCCTTATAAAGGACAATTTTGATTTATGAAACGGAATTTTATATTATCAGTGATAAAGGGCATCTGTTTCATATTTACTGACATATTCTTTGTGAAAGAGTTAATTTTCTTTAGTTGATGTATAACTGCTTTCTTGACTTTCTGAAGCAATTTGAATTAGGAAAAGAACTGATTAATGTTTATGATTTTTGTTTAAAGGGTAGCTGTGTGATATGTATTAATTCTATTGTAAAGAATTACTCTTCGTTTCATAATTCAAATTTGGCACTAGCTCTATTACTTCAATGCTAAAGGGATGTTATTTAATGTACGATTTTCCTGTGGTAAAGATGATTTCTGATTATTTTATTGTTCAGTTGTTTCTTTTAGTATTGTATGTTGTTTCTTTTAGTATTGTATATTGTTTCTTTTAGTATTGTAAAGTGTTTCTTTGTTGGTTGTTGTGTTACAAAATGTGAATTTATGTTTTCTATTGCGAGCTTTCAATTATTATGGCCTAGAGGTTGGGGGTGTTTAACCTGCAACCTGCTGTTTGTGGGTTCGGATCCCCCCCACCACCAAATATGCTCGCCAATTCGGCTTTGAGGACGTTATAATGTGAAGGTCAGTAGTCCAAGAGTTGGCAGTGGGTGGTGCTGACTAGTTGCTTTCTCTCTAATTTATCATTGCTACATTAGGAACAGATAGTGCAGATACCTTTCGAGTAGCTTTGCACCAAATCCAAAACAAACGAAAATAGTTTAAGGAACTTATTACTGTGAAATTATTATTTGATATGATTACTGAGATTTTCTTTGTTAAACGGTTTTACAGTACGTGCTTGCATCTTTCTTAAAAGGTTTTGGAATGTGTGCTTGCATCTTGGTTAAAGGGTTTGTATTTTGCTAAATTTCTGTGTTAAAGGGTATATTGATGTAACTTTGATGTCACTGTCCTTTTTTAAGAGTTGTGTCATCCATGTTGTGTGTAAGTGTTTACAGGGGCAAGATAAACTTAGCACTTCTTGACTATGGTGCAAGTTGAGGTTTTATTGTTTTTTTATATTCAAAATTTGTTGAATTCAGGACAGACCTGAAGTAGAAAAAGGAGGAAAATATAGTATATGAATATGTATCGGGTTTCTACCTTTTCATATTAATATAGCCTTATTCTGAATTTATCAGTCATATCTGAATATCTTCACTTTTACATAACATATCGTCAATAAAATCATTTTGATGTCATTGTAGCTGCCTTTGTTCTTTTGTTATACGCTGGAGATAATATTTATTCTGTCTGTGGTGTTAATGCTGCACAGTGTGCAAAAATGTAAACAGCAATGTTCTTCGTTTGTAGTTCAGGTTCTTCCTCTACGTTAGCCCCCCCCCCCCTATACTTGAGGGAGAATGACCAGTTATGTGGGCAGTGCTAGTGCTCTGAATAAATGTGACCTTCGTATAAACAGATTTTAACAGTTTGGAACATGATCGTCAAAGACAAACAGTCAATAGATCCAGTAAAACTGACAGTCTGTTGTACCATAAAATAAGGACAAACACATTGTATTTGTGTTTAGTTTTGTAATAAAATATATTTCATTTTTCATTTCACTTCCTGTCCATTCTCGATATTCCATTTAAAACCATGACTCGACAAGTAAGAAATTTAACACATTATGGTTTTGTGAATAGTAACCACCCCAACAAGAGGTTCAAGAAAAACTTGTTATGTATTAGAATTTCCAATAGTTCAAGGCAGCGGAGTTAACTGGTAATTTACATTCAGTAGTTAAATTGCACGTAGAATTTAGTATTTAAATATATTAGTCAATTTACGATATTTGCTAACAACATTGATATACACAGTCTTAGTTTTTAACACAAATACGTTTTAATATACACACAACAATACAATTTAC
>NW_013670277.1:73067-74241 GCF_000517525.1 Limulus polyphemus
CAAAAGTTTCAGAAACTTACAAACAATATAAAGTCTTCTTTCTAGTTTGGAACTCCCTTGATATCTTATCGAGGGTTTACAATGAGCGACTTAATTACGAGTTGATGTAAGTACGATTCGCCGGGAAGCTAACTAGCTTTGTCCTTGGCCACAAACGCTAGGTTTTCCTCCGTTGAAGTTAGGTAATGTTTTCGTAAAAAATACTAATGTCTGATGTAAATACACTGAACTTAAATAATTTGTAATGTTCGAAATTTCTAGAGGTTCCTGGTCAAATATCTGAAATTTTCCGATTGATAAGCGTTATAAAAATCACAGTTATAGCTTTCGAAGTTTATAGCACACTGATTATAGCCAACTCTACTTGGCGCGTCGATATTTATATCCGTGGGAAGGTTTTCTAAGAAATTCAGGCTTAGGTAACAATACTGAGCTACATTTAAAAGTTTAAGTATAATGTTGATTCTTACTCTCGAGAATCTTCTACAACTTTGGAGAATAGGCGAGAGTTTTGCAATACATATTTAACACTATAAGCTATGCATGTTTTAAAATATAAACCCAATCCAAACAAACATTGACACCAAAACAAATACATAACAACAAATTCGTTACAAACTAAATTGAATTCTGACCGAACTGAATTGAAGAAAAAAATGCGCACAACTAGAACCGCCAAACAACAACTATTTATCTGTATAAGACATAAGACAAGCAAATATTAATCATGATACATAATAAAAAGACACAAGACGACCATTAAATCAAATGATAATAATCTACGTTTAGATGATATTCAACCGCTATATAAACAAATCTCCTAGAGTGCATTTCACGTCACCTATCACTCTAATTGACAAAATTTGGGAAGAATGAGTTTTCATACATTTCTAAACCTATACACAGGTAATATGACTAGATAACTCACTAACAGTAATACGAGTGTAAGGAATTATCCAGCAACACATTTCTTCAAAAACATCGAAGCCAACTAACAATGTTTTAAATAATAGTATATGTACATTAACTGGAAAATTTGGGGGTGGGGCATTGTTAAGTGCTATGGACCAGAGGTATGACAGCTAGTCAACTAACCCATTGTTGTGTCTCTGTTCGTTTGTTAATTTCCCGTAAAATTTCTTTCCGAGAAACTTCAGCGATACAAGTCCTTTCT
>NW_013670277.1:74342-83389 GCF_000517525.1 Limulus polyphemus
CACAACGATTCACGCACTTTACTTACGGTCACTACCGCTCACTTGACTCAGTTATCTGTCTCTATCTCCATATATCTACAATTATTCTCCGTTTTATTTGCCGGACTTACATACAAAAATAGAGGGCGTCTGGCAAACACTAGACTTGCCAGGAACAGTCATGATCCTTCTAGAAACTCATGACGTGTTACCAGAGTCACGTGACTTCCGCTGTCGTAACACCATCACCAAGTCTTGGACTACTCTTGTGGAAAGGTGTAGTTAGATTAGGCCGTTAATGTCATAGTGTATGCATATCTCGGAAATGCAGAACGTTTTTTTTCCTGCAAGGAGCCAAAAATCTTTAACCTTCTGATTTATTGTCAACGTGCGCTAACCACTAAGCCACCAGAAATACCAAATGAGAAATTATTCTTGCATGGTTTTCCATAAAGAACCAAAAACAGGTTTTTTTGTAAATAAGCACCTAGCCTAGCTATCCTTGAATAAGTTTTGGCAAGATTGTTTAGAAGGGAGCCTAGCTAAGTAAGCCGTGTCGGTAGCAGTCCATGTGATACATGGTTCATAGCAAGATTCATGTTACATTGAAGTAGTACATTAACAAACCAAAGAAGTTGTTGAACATAAAATTATAAGACAGCGTACAGCAGTTTCTGACACACTAGATTTAATTTTTCCTGGCAATTGAAATTAAACTGCGGTTCAGTGTGAGCCTAACAGAAGATTCAGGTCAAGGAGTCTAATGTCGGTTACACATACGGTTAACGTAAGCATCAATGCATATAAAAACAAGAGGAAATCCCCAGTAACCCCGGCACTTGAAATTCATTAGACATAAGACATTTTTCCCCCTTTTTATTAGCTATATTTTTTGCGCTAGCAATACCAAGCGCAGGGCGTGCATATACTCGATTCGATTTTATTACTCATCAAGATCTTTACCAACTTACCCTCAAATTGAAGTTTTTTAAGCAGGGTTAGAATACATTAATCTATGAAATGTTGCCCGTAGTCAATATATCATTCGAAATTGTTTGACCTCCTGAGTCCAAAACTGTAATTAGATCTCAAATTGGTCAAGAAATGAAGGAACTATGAGTAAAAACTCTGAGTCATTCTATTAGCTGCTATGACGCGGCTATATATTAAGCTTTCTAAAGTAAAATACTGGAATAAGAAACCCGAGTATGTTCTACATACTACAATGGAACTGGGATTTATCATAAAATTTATCTTTTAACGTTTAAGTTTAAAGTCAGCTGTGACAAACAACAATTTGTCAAATGTTTTTGCGTAGAAATATTTGAAAATTTTAATAATAATGGTGTCCAGACGTCAATTTATTGCAACATTTCTAATTTCATATTGTTACGTCTGTGCTCGTTTGTTAATTTTTCGTAGAAATTCTTTCCGAGAAACTTCAGCGATACAAGTCTTTTCTTAAATAAAACTATTTTATTCTTTCTCAATTCAACTTTGCAATACACTTAATTTCCACAGTCACTTTAACTTAAACACACGCTATAATTCACAACGAACAATTTACGACTTTACTTACTACCGCGCTTGACTCAGTTGTCCATCTCTATCTCTGCCTGTCTGCTATCATCTATCCCGTCACTTCTTTTGCAGACTTTTATATACAAAAATAGAGGGCGTGTAGAGAAGACTAGAGTTGCGAGGAACAGACATTATCCTTCTAGAATCTCATGACGTGTTACTAGCGTCACGTGACTTCTGCTGTCTTAACACTGCCCGTTCTTTAGTATTGTTCGTCCAGAATAATAACCACATAAATTAAACCAATAGATAATTAACAATAACACAAAATTAAAACTCTTATTTTTATGGGACATATCTTCTTCCGTACTTCTGCTTCATGTAGGATTCATCTGCTCCACCAGGAAATGTCCTATTATAGGTAATAGTCACATCAGTAGTAGTAACTTTATCAAGGGTTTCACTATTTCCCTTCTCAAAACCGAGTAGAGTTTCTTCTTCGACAGTGGCTTTTTCAGGTTACACGTCTTCAGCAGCATCATATGTTTCATTGTTCATTTTGTTCCAACTGAAATGTCCTAGACCATGATAACGCCAAAGCCTATTGGCATGCACCACCTTTGGCTTACCTCGTCGACCACATTTTATTCGGCAAGACACGTCTGAGAGACGATTCACTTTGTCATATGGGCCTTCCCATGGAGAAGACAACTTAGGAGACTTCCTTTTGGTCTTCCTGGAATTATACAACCACACCTTGTCTCCTGGTACAAAGCTGACTTCAATAGATCTCTTATCATAACATAGCTTCATGGAATCAGCAGACGTTTTCAAGTTTTGAATGCACTTGATGGTACCTTGTGGATGGCAAGGTAAGCCAAAGATGGCACATGCCAACAGGCTTTGGCATTATCACAGTCTAGGACATTTCAGTTGGAAAGAAGTGAACAATAGAACAAATGACGCTGCTGAAGAGGTGTCACCTGAAAAAGACACTGTCAAAGAAGAAACTGTACCCGGTTTTAAGAAGGAAAACATTGAAGCCATTATTGAAGTTATTACCATTGATGTGACTGCTACCGATAATGGGACATCTCCTGATGGAGCAGATGAATCTCACGTGAAGCAGAATCCAATGAGACAGAGACCAGCACGAAAGAAGAAATGTCCAGTAAAATTAAGAGACTTTGTTGTATTTGAATTCTGTGTTTGTAAATTCTGTACATTTAATTAAGTTATTGTCAATTATCTATTGGTTTAATGTAAGTGGCTATTGTTCTGGATGAACAATACTAAGGAAGAGGCAGTTTTACGACGGTAGAAGCTACATGATGCTGGAGTTTCTCGAAGGATTATGAATTTGCCCGCCAACTGTAGTCTGATCTGGGCGCCCTCTTTTTTAGTATATAAGCCTGGCAAAGAAAGCCAGTGATAGAGGCAGATAGATTGTAGAGATAGATAATTGAGTCAATCGAACAGTAGGCACTGTAAATAAAGTGTGAGAATCACTGTGATTTATATCGTGTGTTATAAAGGTTGTTAAGTTTAAAATGACTGTGGAAATTCTGTGTATAACAAAAAGTTGTATCGAGAAAGAATAAACTGGTTTAGTCAGGAAAGGACTTGTATCACTGAAGTTCTTTAGAAATAATTTATACCAGAAATTATCAAACAAGCAGATACATAACAGCTGGTATTTCCTGTTTCACCTGATAATTAAGCTTTTTCAAGAAACAACAGAGATATGTAAGAAAGTTAACTTCAAGGGGTAATGATAACATCGTTTACAGTAAAATTATGAAATTTTTAATTACTGCTAGTTATTATGACTAAGGAATGACATTGTGCACTGCCAAGAAAAAATAGAGTGGATTTAGTTTAAATTGATGTTAGTGATAAAGTAGTTGTAGAGTTATCTCAACTGAAGCAAGAAGAAAGATGAAGAATTTGGTGGGTTAGTCACTTTCTGGTTTGGTATGATAGCAAGGGTTCCTTGCCTTGTTTTTGGGTTTAGAAACAAATGAAAGTGAGTGACTTTTTAAAGTAAAACTGTTTCATTATTGATTTTTAGCATGCATACTTGTATTCCGATATGGTACTTACATCCATCACAAGATTAGCTGTGGCCCAGCATGTCCAGGTGGTTATGGCACTCGACTTTCAATCTGAAGGTCGCGGGTTCGAATCCCCGTTCCACCAAACATGCTCGCCCTTTCAGCCATGGGGCATTATAATGTGACTTCATTGTAACTAACTGTTAAATTTTTCTACACCTTTTCTTTCTATCATGGGCTTTTATTTACTTTTTATCACGTGATTCCTGCTCCATGGCGATTGATGCCTGACCAGGTATTCTTTAACTCCACAGCCATGTTGACTCACACTTAACTTCCATGGCTTTGTATGTTCAATGGGGAGATGGGGTGTTCCATAAGATCACTTGATGGTGAATAATCTCGCGATATTTTGCTACATAAGCATGCTCGACCCAGACTGCACTACCCATGAACTGGATGGATAAAGCAGAAGGGGATTGCTACCCATCCCTGCCCTGCCTAGAGTGAATAACTCAGTATGGTCTGCTTTTCAAAATAAGGTTTCATGGTCACACATTGCACTGTCTCCAGTGATGACATTCTTCTGGACTCTCCACCACATTTTTACCCTTCTTTCTTCAAGTGGAGTATGAGAATCCTTGCCACTGCCCAGTTCCAAGCCACTGGAGTGGTTCATGGAAACACCCTGCTGAATGAGATCCACACAATAACCATTCAGTTACAGAGTAGGGTGGTGGCGTTCTGTGGGTGTAGATTATGTAATATCCTTCTATTTGTGATAACCAAGACCATGAAGTGAGACATCGTTATGCAGTTCATGCCTTTTATTGGGAGCCCTCATCCTACCATAGTGTTTTAAATTAGAGTGAACCAATCAACTTATGTCCTCACATGGGTTTGGGTTGTCCAACTTCCTTCCTTGATTTCCTCCATCTGTGTTGTGGGTCACAGCAGTTGCATGTGGGATTGTTATGGTTCTGTCCTTGACTATCCCTTGTTCCCTTCTTAAGGGGATGTTATTGCCATTGAATGGTCTTGGCCTGTACCATGGTTGGGGGAGTTGATTCCATGTGATAGACATCCTTTTGATACCGGATGTCAATTCCCAGCTCAATGGCTCAGAGCTAATCCTCATGTCATACCCAGGAATCGTCGTGGGTCTTAATCCCTGGTTCTTGGGTTTGAGGTGAAGATGATATGATCCTCATCCTATCCTCGCATGGATGCCGGTATTCCACAAGAAGGTTTTGGATGTAGTTGAGTTACCAAGTACTGTCCACTGTGCCCTAGCTACTTTACACCAAAGGGTGCATCCTTGTTTACCCAATTTTTTCTTGTAGGATTAAGTTACAATATCTTTCACTGGTTAGGATAACTTTCCTACCACATTATCACTCTGATTTGCTCCTCTAGTGGTTCCCTTCTTCTGATTTTCAGATCTGTATCTCTCATTTTCAGAGACATCCTTTGTATGCTTTTAGGGGTACTTCTGTTGTTCCCTTGCATCAGTCCCTCCCTGTTCTCAATGTAGGATTCTAGCTAATCTTACGAGTGAAAGTAAGTACCATATTGGAAGTTATAATTTTCCTATACTGAAAATGTATCTCTGATAGGTACTTACCTCCTTTCATACTTCCCACCCTTACTTTCCCACATTATCACTTGGATGTACTTCTCTCGTGGTTCCCCTCTTCTGATCTCGCACCAGTCCCTCTCTCTATCTAATCTTGTGAGAGAAGGTAAGTACTATATTGGAGTTATAATTTTTCTATACTGAAAATGTATCTGATAGGTACTTACCTCCTTTCACACTTCCCAACCTTTCTTCCCACTTTTTCTGGTGGTGACATCTTCTGCCAAACTTTGAAGTGATAGTTTGTTAGAGGAGTGTAAAGGGATCATGCATCATATGAGCATATCATTTGTTAGGAGGTGATGCATGATGATTTGCATGAGTATTCCAATAGGGGAAGGCTTGTGGCATACGTAAAGAAAAATGTCGCATATAGAGGGCAGCACTGAATGACAATAGCTGATGAAAATACATTTTCAGTATAGGAAAATTATAACTTATTCCTATAGAGCAGCCCCTAGTGGCACAATGGTATGTCTGTGGACTCACAATGCTAGAAACCGGGTTTTGATACCCGTGATGGGCATAGCACAGATAGCCCATTGTGTAGCTTTGTGCTTAATTCCAAACAAACAAAACCTATAGAGCACCTTGGCCATCTCTATATATATACACAGTGTGATCACAAGTAAATAGACACCACCTTTTCAGAAAAAAATGAAATTTTTCAGTCATATTCATTGATATGTTTAAAATTTAATTAATATCTAGTCAATCTTCCTTTTGCTTCGTGGAGTTCGTTGATACTTTGGGGCCTCGTGAGAATCGTCTCGTCAATTTTAGACTGTGGGATTTTTGCCCACTCTTGCTTCAAAACTTGAAGTAGATCGCTCTTCGAAAGTTGGTTTTTTTTGTTTCTTGACTTGCCAGTCGAGAATGGCCCAGAGGTTTTCAATGGGGTTCATGTCAGGACATTGGCTCGGCCAGGGCAACTTCTGGAGACCACTTTCTTCCTGCCACTTTTGGGTGTTTCTAGCAGTGTGACACGGTGCTCCATCTTCCTGGAACAACGTTGTATTCTTGTCCACGAAACCCGAGGAATAAAGTGACAAGCGTCCTTCCTCCAATATTTCGAAGTATTTTGCAAAATTTATGTTGGCAATGCAGTCCACTAAGGTCGATTTCCCACCAACCCAAACAGCTTCCCAAACCATCATGCTGAAACCACCATGCTTCACAGTTGATGAGGCATTCTCCAGACCCACATTCTTCCACTGTCCGAAAATTCAACGAATCTTGATTCGTCTGAGAACAATACGATCTTCCAAAAGTCCAGAGGCTTGGTCATCATATCACTTGCCCACTTCTTTCGTTTCACTATGTTGGCAGGTCTTAATAAGGGCTTCTGTGTAGCTGCTCTGCAATGATAACCCAATCTGCGGAGAATCCGTTGAACAGATTTCGGGCTCATTCCACCAACTTTGGTTACTTCTGCAGTCGTTAATCTGGGATCCATTTCGATGCTCCTCTTAACAGCCCTTTTTGTCCTCTGATGGACCAGGAAGACCCGGACGCTGCTCAGTTGTTTCCTTGCCGTGTTTCCTAATCTGCATGATGATTCTGTTGACTGTCGAAAGCGGGATTCCCAAATTCTACGAAATTTGCTGCTGACTTATTCCACCATCTGCTTCATTAACTATCCTTCCTCTAACAAAATCTGACAATTCGAGAGAACCTTGAGTTCTAGGCATGTTGTAGCACAAGATAATTCATGTGTGGACCAGTTTCATTTATATAGTGCTCTGTGAACACAAATTAGTTAGCATGAATCAGTTAAATTACGCAAAATTAGGTGTCTATTTACTTGTGACCACTCAGTGTACTCGTTCCAACCCTTCCTCCCCACTTTTCTGGTGGACATTTATTGGTTGTCTCGTCAAAGAATGAGGATGTTCGCATGTGAAATAGAGGAAGCATTTGCAAAACGTGTGCCCACTCCTATTGCTGCATGATACATAATTATGCAGTAGTGCAAATTTCTGTGGATTTTTGCTTGTGAATTTTTACAAGGCTGAAAAGGCAACTTCAAGAGGAAAATAGCTAAGGAGGTGAGTATCTATTATAAATACATTTTCATTTAAGGAATATGGTAACTTTTGTAGCTGAGAAAGAGTTTTTCAGATAGATATTACATGTCATTTAGATTTAACGAAGAGGGTATGAAAATTTTCCCCTGCTGTTTGTGCCTTTGGAATAAGTAAATAACATAATATTACATAGAGCTGGATGATTAAATTATATAACGAATTATGTACAAACACTGATTAATGTCATGTAAAATAACTGATAAATCAAAACTGCAATCAAATTTATTAATGTCACTAAAATAATCAACTAATCAAAATTAGTTTCTGATTATTACTATTTTCGATTATTCTTATTATACAAGTCATGTGAGAGTAGTTGATTAGTTGAATGTAATCAGTTAATTAGCCAAATTCCAATACCATATCTAACCTATATATTCAGTGATGTTCTCTATATGCGACCTTTTTTTGCTCACTACTAGCCTTGAGGCTCTCACCTAATTTTAAGTGTTTCCTCGTGATAGTGTTGAGTTATTGCATGCAAAACCTTCGACAAATAGGAGTGCAACCCCACCTCCTAGCACAACTGGGTTCCTCTGTACTGATTGTTCAATCATCACGATTTTTCACTCTTGTTTTAAGAAATGGCTTTGTTCTTGTTGAAGTATCTACAAACCCAATTGTTGTGGAAATATTTATTTTTTATTTTCCAACAATTCTGCATTTTGCAGACTTTGTGGTTCTTATTTTCCACAAAATGAATTACATAAAGGTGATCATTCTCATGCTTTCTGGTGTTGGATATATGGACTTTGTTCCCTTTAGACAGACTACCACAATGGCCTTGAGTGCTTCTTTGTCTGTCAGAGGACATGACAGCTATTGTGGAGGTGTCTTGCATGCAGCCTGGGCCTCTTTCATGCTTGGACACAGACTTCTATCCTCCTATAATTCCCATCTATGAGATTGTGAATCTTAAGCAGAGGTTACAGCAGTGGTTGAAGGAGAAAGAAAAGAAACAAGAAGAGAGACTACAGCAGTGGTTGGAGGAGAAAGTAAAGAAGCAAGAAGAGAGGCTACAGTAGTGCTTGGAAAATAAAGAAAATAAATAAGAAGAGAGATTACAGCAGTGGCAACTAGAACAAGAAAAGAAACAGGAAGAAAGTCTCCAACAGTTGCAGGAAAGATAGCAGCAACTAAAGGATAGTCGACAACATTTACAAAAAAGTACTGTTACGTCTCCGTTCATTAGTTAATTTTCCGTAAATTCGTTCCGACGAAATTTTAGCGACACAAGTTCTTTCTTAAATAAAACAGGTTTATTCTTTCTGGTTATAACTTTGCAATACACTTAATTTCAACAGTCGCGCTATAACAAACGTCTCACGTGCTCGACTTCAACAATACTCTGTTCGATTACACACTCTCTGACTGCAGTTCAATTACTCATTGTCCCGTCACGTTGTGACCATCTTATATATACCAGACTACCCCCAATCTAGTAGTCTCCCGATAATTCACGAAGGTTCGAGAAGGACGTGGCGTGATACTAGTCACGTGACCTCGCTGACGCAACACCGCCCCTCCTTAGTATTGTTCGTCCCGAACAATAGCCACTTACATTAAACCAATAACAATTAACAATAACTTAATTAAATGTACAGAATTACAAACACAAAATTACAATTCAACAAAGTCTCTTAATCTTCTCTACGTATCTTCTTCCGAACTGGTCTCTTCTTTTTGGCTTCTGCTTCAGTGGGGTTCATCTGCTTCATCAGGAAATGTTCTATCGTCGATAACAGTCTCATCAGTGGTAGTAACTTCATC
>NW_013670278.1:0-1653 GCF_000517525.1 Limulus polyphemus
ATTTATAGCTTCTAATACTACTTGGGTACAGACTGTTCCGCTATTTATAGCTTCTAATACTACTTGGGTACAGAGACTGTTTCTATGTTTATAGCTTCCAATCCTTCTTGAGTAAACAAATCGTTTCTGTGTTTATATTTTTTAATCCTTCGATCTTGTGTACTGAGACTGTTCGTATGTTTATAACTTTTAATACTTCCTTATTAAATGGATAGTTCTTCTGTTTCGTGAAGATGTTTCTTAATTTAAGCTTCTTGATTTTAAGTCCTTTACAATCCAATTACTTACATGTTTTTCGTTGTTTTGGTATTTTTGGCTGGTAAAATTTTGCTTTGTACATGGCTACAGTTGTATAAATTTTTTCTAGCCATCACGTAATACTGTATTAATTTTCTATAAACATCAGACCGTGACTATCTCTCTCTACAGGATCAGTCCCAGGGACCGACCTCGTAACCATCTTGTGCTTGTTATAGTTTTCATGCTACAACTTTTAATACGGTATGCGTATCTTCACAAAATGTTGCACATTATCAGTAAACATTACACTTTTAAATAGTTTCTGTTATTATTATTATCATTTTCTGTCCAAGTAACCGAGCACGTTTGTTTGTAATTAAGCACAAAGCTACACAATGGGCTATCTGGGCTCTGCCCACCACGGGTATCGAAACCCGGATTCTAGTGTTGTAAGTCCGCAGACACATCGCTGTGCCACTGGGGGGGGGGACCGAGCACGCTGCCAATATTTGACATATTACCAAATGGCCATCATTCAAGTGTTTATCTAAGAAATTTCTAGGCCTATTGGATTTATCTTTACGACTGAAAGTGTCTCTTGATTGTTCTATTGTTACGATGACACCTATTCTGAGTGATCACATTATCCCTCTAATAATTGCAAAACAAATGATAATTAACGAAATCAGACTCTCCAATCACTTCAGGGCAACTCATAGTAAAAGTGAAGTTCAATATATTGAGTAGCGCAAGAAAAATAAGTAAAAAATAAAACTTATAAGACCTGGCTCTCACATTAGTTTGTCGAACGTAACCAATAACACATTGATCAACCCTCCAATAAAAAACAACAACACAAAAACAGCCATCCAACTCGTACGTAAATAAGATGAGTCACTATGATGGAAATAAGTCACGTAGTTACAGAAAATACCAATAGGTTCGTGTTTGATATTGTTCTCAATTTTAATATCAACAAAAGACGATATATGCTTCTCAAACTTAATATATTTTAAATTATATATATATCTGAAATCCTCTTGAGGCGAGAGATAATTTAATTTTCTATACCAAACGTCTTTACATTAACAGTGAAGCCCTTATTTGGCACGAAATTCTATCATCAGGCAAAAGACAAATATTTAGGTATCACACACACAATTGCGTGATGCCTCTTCTGTAAACTAAACACCACTGTTAACGTTTTTCCTCAGTCTACACTATAAAGCACTTTGTTATATTGTACGTAGAAATGCAGTGTTGGATCTTCTCAATCGATAAGAACACAAAACACTTCGTTTGTAACAGTTCTGCTGTTGATGTTTTTTTTTAGTTGACAGTTTTCATTAAGCTTGTAAAACAGTAAACCCTACCCCCCCCCCTTTACTTTTACTCCTTGCTTTTCAGAGCAAA
>NW_013670278.1:2468-18526 GCF_000517525.1 Limulus polyphemus
TGCTAAATTAGGAACGGCTAGTGCAAATAGCCCTCGTGTAGCATTGCGCGAAATTCAAAAAACAAACATCTTTCAAATTTTAAGGCTATATTTTAACCATAAAAAAATGAAGGTTAAATTCGGTTTCTGCTAACAACATCTAATTTTTTTTTGTCCGTCTTAAATCTTTCCTTAATCGGAGCATTTTTTTTTTCGTACAATAGCTAAATCTTTTGAAAAAATCAGTGAATTTATTTCAGAAATTTCGCACAAGGCTATATAAAGATTGTCAACAGTGCCTGTCTTCCTCTCCGCCCTCCCCAAATGAGTCAGCGCTAGCTTTACAGACTTGCAACGCTAACATCTGGGTTTCAATTTCCAGTGGTTGGCAGAGTGCAAATAGCCTATTGCGTAATTGGGCGCGAAAATAAACAAACTTAACAGAACACAACGTCAACTTTTCGGCTTCTCTTATTTAATTAAATAGTGGGACTTAACCGCCATTTTATAACGCACCCAAGACCCCCAAAGTGTGGAACTAATTTTTTTGGCCACGGGACGCGCACTCTGAATCATCGGATTAACAGTTAGAACAAATATTTAAAAGACGTCTTAAATATGAGACCTCCCAGTGGCACAGCGGCATCTCTGCGGACTTACAACGCTAGAATCCGGGTTTCGATACCCGTGGTGGGCAGTGCACAGATATCCCTTCGCGTAGTTTTGTCCTTAATTACAAACAATTAAAATATAATAATATGAAAGGTTCGTTAAAACTTTTTTATCCTTTACATGTATATGTTACAGATTTCATTCAGTTTCATCAAAGGTAGAATTGAAAGGAGAATCTGTGACGTAGAGGCTTAATGTTTTCTTTGATTGGCCGCAACCTTTGCTGTTAATGTTTTATCTTTTATTGGTCGTTGATATCTCAATATGAGATAAAAATCATTTCTCGGTTATTTGGCTGGTTAATGAAATTCTTTAAAGAAAATTATCAGTGGTTGAAAGACTGGAGCCTAATAATCAGTGGTTGAATGGTTGAAGCCTAATTATCAGTAGTTAAATGGTTAAGCCTAATTTATCAGTAGTTAAATGGTTAAGCCTAATCTATCAGTGGTTAAATGGTTAAGCCTAATTATCAGCAGTTAAATGGTTAAGCCTAATTATGAATGGCTGAAAGATTGAAGCTTAATTATCATTACTTATCTTTAGTTTTTCAAATCTCAAAGAGTGGACCATTTGAAATACACATTCACGTACAAAATTCATGCCATCATATACGTTTCTAAATCCATTTGAATGAAACACAATTTCCTGTTTAACGGGCAGTTTATAATCGGAATTCTAGGCATAAGTGTCAAAAGAAAGACAGAACATGTGAATATTTTATCCGGGACTTCATATGAAAGTTATTTTTGGATAATGGAACTAATTTATTTCTCAATCGTTTTCTACCTTTCGACGCGGTATTTTCAACCTGAAAAACATCTCGTGTTTTGAATTTCGCGCAAAGCTAGAGGGAAGGCCGTCGCCAACTTTTGGGCTACTTTTTTTACCAACGAATAGTGGGATTGACCGTCACATTATAACGCCCCCATGGCTGAAAGGGCGAGCATGTTTGGTGTGACGGGGATTCAAACCCGCGACCTATAGATTGCGAGTCGACCGTCCTAACTACCTGGCCATGCCGGGCCTTCTATTAACCAATCGATGATACTACGTCTGAAATGAATCATAAAAGAATACCATTAAATACGTTCTTTTAAAGAGAGCACCTGTTACTGAAGGTTTATATCTCACTTTATAAAATCGATGCTCCTCCTGTTACCCTATGAACTATTGCTATTATGCACTACTTACTGTCCGACATTGTAACAAACGTCTGAAGGACGACGAGGTCAATGTCAGACCATACATCTTGGCTAGCCTTTCGTAGACCCTACACTGTACTTATACTTCCACTTCCAAGTTAGAAGGAAACCAAAGACGTAAAACAATATAAGCTGCTTCGAAGGACTTTAAAGATATGAGGTTCATTGTGGTTTCGGTTTCTTCGGCCATCTTTCTCATGACAACGGCCATTCCTTTCGAGAGCTTATGAACTTTTGGGATATAAGCATTCACCAAATTCTTGTTTACTATCTTGTTAATGGTTATTATGTTAATGCCTTTTTTTTTTTGTTCGGAATATCCTCTTTCGTAGCTATAGGTTTCACTCTGGATTTGAAGATATTCCTCTGGATTGGATAAAGGTATGTTTTTGGATTTGATGATATTCCTCTGGATTGGATATAGGTATGTTTTTGGATTTGAAGATATTCCTCTGGATTGGATAAAGGTGTGGTTTTGGATTTGAATATATTCCTCTGGATTGGATATAGGTATGGTTTTGGATTTGAAGACATTCCTCTGGATTGGATATAGGTATGTTTTTGGATTTGAAGATATTCCTCTGGATTGGATAAAGGTATGGTTTTGGATTTGAAGATATTCCTCTGGATTGGATAAAGGTATGGTTTTGGATTTGAAGACATTCCTCTGGATTGGATAAAGGTATTGTTTTGGATTTGAAGATATTCCTCTGGATTGGATATAGGTATGGTTTTGGAACCCTTTGCTACCTTAAACGTTCTGCTATGTTAGTTGTTCTTGTTCCTTAAACGACAACGAGGGCTCCTTTTTTCACAATCTTGTGTCATATGACTGTTTACTGTTGAACCATCTCGAAAAGGGCTGTGACATGTTCCTCCAACCGCAATAACACCATGACGGGATTGCGGTGTTTAATAGTGAAGAATTCGCCATGAACGAAGTATATAATGTTCAGCATGTCACTCGTGGCACTATGGCGACACGTCACTGTATTATTATATGCAAATCGTTCTTATAAAGCACGATTGACCTCCTATAATTAAAGTTTATTAACTTAATTCTTGCAATATTTTTTTTTCAATTATGTATGTGGCCTAGTGGTTAGGGCGCTCGACTCGCAAGTTGCGAGTTCGAGTCCTGTCACCGAACATGCTCGCCCTTTCAGCCATGGGTCAATCCATCTTTAGGGTTATCATTGAACTTAGCCTGTGACAAACGTTATTGAAGAAATAGATTAGTTTGTTACAGTTATGTTGACCGAACTTCCCATTTTTTTTTACCAAATAATCCAAAATAACTGGGCCAGTGATAGAAAACGTTACACAGGAAAAAAAAACAAAGGCGGACTCTCTTCATTATATACACTAATATCAATAACAAGCATACATAAAATTAAATATATATTATCTACCAAATTAATCCATATTGAGGGATGCTTGTATCAAATCAAACTTCACCTAAAATTAATCTTGTCTAATCGTTTAATTAAACTTGGATATTTTAACCCATCATGCTGTTTGTAGTATTAAGCACAGCAAGTACCGTTTGTTTCAGGTCTTAAAAATATTAATAGCGTTAACATCAGAAATTTGTTTTGTCTCTAAAAAATTAACGTGTGATATATATGATGAACATCTTTCCACCCCCTCCCTCCCTCTCCTTTGAACAATGTGGTGGTAAATGTTTCATTTCATTTCAATTTTTTCTAACTTGTGTTTGACTTAGTGTCAGAATATAATCATGAGCTTTCTGACAATTCGAGCTGGCGTTACAGATTATGTCAGAAGTTTTGCTATAAAGTTCTGGTTTTGAATATTGTTCCATTTAATGATTTGGTACAGCGAAAACATGTTTAATGCTGTTTAACAGCTCTTTTCGTTTTTAATGTAACTGGTTATTCATCTCATTGTAATGTTTTAGAACGTTATAAATATATAACTTATGCATTGGTCTTACTTCGTCGAGACATTATTCGTTCCCACACAAAGAGGAGTTAATTGCGATGATGATTCAGTTAACAAACAAGAGACGAGTTTACTAACCCTAACTTATCTATCTAGTATTACCTCTGTAAACCTAATACACTAAGAGTAGAAGGGCTTTATGTAATTACCCCACGTATCGTATCCACGCCCTAACAACTGTTACCAATCGGCAACAACTATAATGGAGGACTACACCTAAACTATCCCCTTGTGTCTAACACGCTGTAGTCGAAACCAACGAATGTATCTGGTAAGCCTAACTGTATTTGTTCAACTAATGGTTTTTAACGTGGTTCAACAGGAGGGGTTGCAACAAAAATTATACAAATAAAAAATACTTACTTCTCTATGGATTATATCGATTACACTTTGTGGTTTAGGCGTTCCCACCTTTTTTTTTTTTTCCTGCATTAACAAAACATACAGCTAAGTAGAAATTAATATGCTCGTCCTCGAACTTATTGTTTTACTAGCAATTTCCTCTGAGGCAGCACTGTACTCAACAGAAAATATTATACTTTTTAATGATACAAAATTACAAGTTTATTCATTTTATTTAGTTAACAAACTAAAGGTCAATACCATTACTTTCCCTGATAAATTGTATATTTTTTTTTCAAAAAGGGACATAAAACCAACCGCATATGTTTATTTACGTAATATTGTAATCAATAACCACAGATTTGATAACACCGTAAACAATTTTCTAATACTTTATCTAATTAATAAATACCAGATTTTGAGTAAATAAAGTAGAACTTGTTTCTGCTAAAAGATGTTGAAGGTCAATTTATTCGTTACAGTTTTTATGTTAATTTAAAAGTATTAAGTTTTTCTGGCAGTTACTGATTTCTTTAGTTTATGCAGTTAAATATCTCATTCCTCGTACAATAAATATTATGCAGGATTTTGACTTATTTCAAAATAATAGAATTTGTGTACAGTTGACGTTCTAATGAAATAATGGTACTATTTATATCCAAAATTCGACAAAGGGGAAGTATATTGATTACAAAAAAACTGTCTACTTCTTTAAATAATGGAATTAATTATATCCAAAACTCGACAAGGAAATGTTGGTTAAAAAATTGTCTACTTCTTGAAATAATGGAACTATTTTTATCCAAAACTCGACAACGGAGATGTATGTTGATTTAAAAAAAAAGTCTACTTCTTGAAATAATGGAACTATTTATATTCAAAACTCGACAACGGAGATGTTGATTTAAACAAAAAACTGTCCACTTCTTGCTGTTTGTTTACAACGGGTGTTCGTTAACTGTGGGTAACAATTCCAGGGTGGTAACAGAGGTGTCTCTCAATGGGCAAAAAGGGCAATTACCCGGGGTCCACCGTGTGTTGCGAATATAATAATAAATAATAAAATATGAAATGAAAAAAATATATATAATAATGAACCAGTTGTTTTAAAGAAATATATTTGTTCCTTTGTTATTTCCTTAATTTTATATCTCTAATAAATTGAGTTTATCAAATTGTAAATAATTTTCTTAAAAGCAAGGGTAAGCAAGGGGGGGGGGGTTAGTTTATACTTTGCCCAGGGCCTACCAGTGTTTTAACGCAGCACTGGTTAGAGTTGTTCGTTTTTTTTTAGTTTGAAACTAAACTTCGTATCTAAACTGTATTATTCTACCAGTTGTTATCCTAGAAAGACAATTAAAAGATCATGAGTTGTATCAAGTCTATGAAAGGGGATTGCAGTCCTCAAATTTTGAGACCCCCAGATCTACTGAGGCTTTCACAACTGTGAATGAAAAAATGTTTTAGTGATTACTATAGATTCTACAGAAATTGTGCAAACTTCACAAACGTAACTCTACAAGACAAAACAGTTACTTTCTCACATGCCTTCATACCATTCAAGCAAGATTTTAACTAGTGTACTTTTAATTTTGCCCCCAGTGGCTCAGCAGTATGGAATATGTGGGCACAACATAGATAGACCTTTGTGTGGCTTTTTGCTTAACTTCAAACAAACAAAAACTTAATTTTTTTTAAATATTAATGCACTTGTAATAATTTGAAAGTGGAGATTATTTTTAAAAGTTTATCGTGAAAGAGTTTAGAATGTAATATATTCAAAAAATATCCTACTTGCTTAGCATGTACGAAAATTAATTCGTGAACTTTATCTAATCTCTAGTGGTTATGTGGCCAAGTAAAGGGTCAGATGACATCGAAGTTTGCTTGTTTCAGAATTTTATACATATACACAAAGACTACCTACGCTGACCATCCCTAATTTTGAACTGAGAGACTATACGGGAGGCAGAGCCAACAGTGCCAATTATTGGTATCCCCCTAATCGAATATGATCAAACCTTATTGTGCAATAAATACTCTTTCCTAAATGTTCTCCATTGCAACTTTTGTAACTATTGGTTAAAACTATGTCTAAAACGGGCATAGTGTGGGTTTAAATACTATTATACAGAATACACTCTTCGTAAAAAATCTAATAAGCCCAATACTAATGGCATATTACAAGTATAATTAATTAAAATAATGTTTCTCCAACTTAGAAAAGACGTTCATATCATAACAGTTGTTGTTGTAACAAATGGATGATATAAATAGTGTACCTCAATCAGTATGATGAGATCTGTATTGAGTGAAACGCTTCGTCGGCAGTATAAATGACGGGCATAGTATGGTTGAAATACTATAATAAACTCTCCTTTTTCTTGAAGACAACCATAACGGACTGTTTAAAATATAACGAGTTTAACACCATTGTCTTTGACAAGTATGATGTATTATGATCCGGATGATTTTTTTTCATGGAAGCCTTTGATCCTTGAAATATTTCTTTTCCATATCTAGCACGAAAGAGCACCCCCGAAATAATCACGTGTTTATTTCTGTCCCTAAGCCTCTGAAGGGATTATTTATTATTTTTAATCAGCTCTTCTGGTTTAGAATTTCCAACAACATTTGCTCCAACAAAAAGAGGAGGATTCTTCCATCAACAACTAAACAGTCAACATACTATATAAGATCGTGTACATTAGCATCTGGCAAGTACATTCTAGTCCTTGTCTTTCTAGGCTTCCTACTACAAATAACTTTATTAGAATACTTAATTAAAGATTCCCCCTCTTTATAATCTTTTTCTTCTTTTTAAACAGTCAAAGGTTCAAATTTGTGAGAAACTAGTACCTTACTACTAAATGAGCCTGTCTTTATATTCTCATCTTTTTTTTAATACTGTTCCTCTCCTATACCCAACAATTTCATTCTCACCCTACCCAAAAGCAATCTTTACCCTAACACTATAAATTTCCAATCTTGTCTCCTTGATTTCTACTACTAATCTGCTATTTCCCCATCTAATAACGCAATCTTCCCCAAACCTATCTATGACATATCCTCGAGTAAGTAGGTTCTTCAAATGTAGCGTACTGTATCTTTCTAAGCCTTCTGAAAGTCGCAATCAAATCCGCACGCTACAAATTCCATCCCACTTATCCCTGAAGTATGTAACTCTAACAATATTAAAGTTTACTAGTCTTTATTCTCTATTTTTAATTTATCTATTAACATATTATTTATTTAACTACAACTAAGCTATTTCACAGTGTTTAGGTTAACACCAAAAATTCCCTAATTACTAACAGCAGTACCGCTATTACGATGTACACCGTCTCTAGTTGAGTGAATAATTAAAATTTAAATAATTTATGTATGTATTAAATTCTTAGAAACTACCAAGTAATGAAAAACATAATTTCAACTCTTACTTTTTTATGTTAATGTAATATCTTATACAACCACCTAGTACTATTGTCTAAAAATAATAGTGAGTTAAGCCTAACGATCCGGTACTAAGCCTAATGTCGTAAACTCTAGGCTTTGTTCTACTTATAGTAATAAAACTTAAAAGTGTCCATTCCTAACTAGTATTGTTTTTTGTTTTTGAATTTCGCGCAAAGCTACACGAGGGCTATCTGCGTTAGCCGATCCTAATTTAGCAATGAAAGAATAGAGGGAAAGCAGTTAGTCATCACCACCCACCGCCAACTCTTGGGCTACTCATTTACCAACGAATAGTGGGATTGACTGTCACTATATTACACTCCTATGGCTGAAAGAGCGAGCATGTTTGATGGGACAGGGATTCGAACCTGCGACCGTCAGATTGCTAGTCAAGTGTCCTAACCACCTGGCCATGTCAAGCTCACTATAATCTTCAAATCTTAATCGTTGGTAGTCATTTTTCTTTCTAGTATTGGTATTTTAGTTAACACACCTTATACGTTCTTTATTTAAAATTTACACTCGTTGAGCTAACTCTTGCTTTTTAATTCGCTTTTCTTAAAACTAAAACTACCGATTTATTTAAATTAATATAGAAATAGAATGTTTTTTGAAATTTTATTTGCTTTTCTTTCCAACGCTAACATACGAAGTTGAAATGTAGATAAATGGTTGAGTTAGGAATAAATGAGCTAGAAACATCGTTGATTTCTTAGTGCAAAGCTACACACTAGGCTATCTGCACTCTGTCCACTGTGGAGAATGGAATCATGGATTTTAGCGTTCCAAGTCTGTAAATTACCCCCTGACCCACCAAGGAACGAAGCTGGTAAAGTTTGCCAGTTAAATAAATGTACGTGGGAGAGAAATGTGTTTGTTTTGCAATAAAGTACAAAGCTACACAAAGGGCTGTCTGTGCTCTGCCCACCACGGTTATCGAAACCAAGTTTCGAGCGTTGTAAGTCCGCGTACATATCGTTGTGCCTCTGGAGAAAAAGAAAAATGGGAGAAACTAAGGCTGGAAACGACAAAAAAAATATTAAATTAATAACAAAACTTACATAAAATAATTTAAACACGTGAAGTTGAATTTATTGAACAATGTTTTTAAAAAAAATAATACCAAGGGATAAAAAATGGCCTAATTTAACGAAATATAATTTTTTAATAAATGTGATTTTAGAGAGAAATTAAGAAAAAAATTATTGTAGATTGTTAATAATCTTAATAAAATATTGAAAGATAAAAAATTTAAGTGACAGGAATGGCCAAAAGAATGTGAAGACCGAGGGAATTTATCAAAATATATATATATATATATAGTCCTAACGGGAGTTAAAACTTGAAAATATGTTTAATAGACTTACCCAGAAAGTTAAACCATCTATGAGAAAGATCTAAGATCCGTGCTAGAAGCAGTTTATAGAGATTGTATTGTTTAGATAGGATGACATGGACAGCGTGCAGAGATGGTGTACCAAAACCAATTATTTATTGTAAACCAGGGTTGCAATATATGGGAATTAAATACTGAATAATGAAATAAGATGTTGTAGGGGGCTTGTACCCCCCACAAAAAAGACTGATAAACCATATCAATTGTTTGTTTGTAATTAAGCACAAAGCTACACAATGGGCTATATGTGCTCTGCCCACCACGAGTATCGAAACCCGGTTTCTAGCGTTGTAAGTCCGCAGACATACCGCTGTGCCACTGGAGGGCCCATATCAATTGACAGATGTAGCAAAATATAATAAAGGCGAAGATGTAAACTCCCACGTTAGCAACGTGCCGATAAATATGATGAGTAACAATAGGTGACAAAAGAAATATAAAAGCGGAATAATGGAGATGTAGGCCCTGAGTAGGACAATATACCACATCAGCAATATATTATAACACTAGGATTAGAAAATATTAGTTAACCTGGTTAATGTATGATATTCAACATGACCAGCGTAGCATTACGTAACATGATGGATGTGATATAACACTTAACAAGATGAACGCCTAATTTTCAATACAATCAATTTGATGAAAGTTAATGTGCTCAATGCGACACATTAACCAATATTATTTATCTGATAATCTCAATAAATGTAATAGAACTGTCTCTTGTATGACCGTATAACTACTTCGCAGGGTGTGGATGGATCTTTACCAAAATTGGTATTAGGTCCATGCGAGGGTACATACAAATTTTCAATTTCGCGGTTTATATGGACGTTTTTTACCACTACTTCGCCCCCTGTTGATGGATCTTCAACAAATCTGGCGTGCAGAGATACGTGCAAATTTGTGGTTTCACATTTTTGTTTTGCAGTTTTTATGGGCGTTTTTGCGTTGTTTTTTTTTTACAATTACATATAAGGGAAGCAACTTTTCATGTCCTAAAATAACTTTTCATTAATCATAAATTTTCATAACTTCTGTCCAGGGGACGGGTACTCCAGCTAGTATTTAATATTAGTAATGCGATGATATCTGATAAAAAAAAAAACTAAAATATTAAACGTAAGAAATCGAACTTGAGCTGAGCGAATTAGTCAAATGAAGTCATTTCTGGAGGATCGCACCTTGAAAAAACAATCCCAGAAATGGAGCAGAAAATCCAACTACTTTTCGTGACAGTTTGTGACCGCAGTAGGTTTGCAAACACAGCCTGTCGATTCTGTAAGTTATGCTGATACTCGGCGAACAAATCAATCTGAATTAGGCTCGTGTAAGCAACACAAAGATAGGTTATAGATGGAGCTGAGGAAGTGTACTGCATTAAGCCTTACGGTCAGGTATAAATAATGGAGGGATGTTCTAATTTATTCATCAGATAACAAGGTAGTTAGGTTAGCTAAACAAAGTGTATTCAGTATAAAGTAACTTGTGTGTTAACTTGCCAGAATGCTTAAGAAAGGACTCTTTTTAACATGCGCCGTCAACAATAAAACTACGGCAAATTACGTGCACTGTCTGAACTTGAAAATAGAGATTCTTGAAACATGAGTGGCAGTTTACATAAACATTACGTTTCGAGATATTAATTTGGCAAACTGTCTTCCAACCAAACCCTGAAAGTATTTTGAAAAACAATGTATAACTTGACTGAAAATAATAATGTTGCTAGAAGAGAGGCGAAGATTTCTTATGATTTTCGACATGTAATATAAACATAGTCTTAATTAGTGACTTGCAACCAGCGGGTCGTAGGTTCGGATCCCCATCACCAAATATGCTCACCCTTTCAGCCCACTATTCTTTTGGTGAAAGAGTAGCCCAAACGTTGGCAGAGGATGGTGTTGACTAGCTGCCTTCCCTCTAATTTATCACTGCTAAACTATGGACGGCTAGTACAGATAGCTCTCGAGGAGGCTTTGCGCAAAATTCAAGATAAACCAAACTTGGTTAGTGATTGTATCATCTCAACTATTATATTGTTTGGTTGATTTAGTGCAAAGCTGCATAGGCTATCAACGTCCTGTCCACCGCGGAGAATCGAGCTCCATAGAGAACTCGACTATAGAATAAAGTCAGACCTAATTTCTGTACTAGTAATTTAAAACAAATAAAAATAGTGATTGATACGAAGGTCAAAGGTAAACATGCCTACTCCTATGCTTTTTTTTTATTCTTTCTTTAATTAGTTTTGTATTAAAATAATATTGAACATAATTCGTACCATCCATTTCAACTATTTTCAAACACTTATAATAGAACATTAATATATCCATTTGAATCGTCTCTAATTGGATAAATCTATTTTGAAGTTGTTTTATTATTTCTCTCAAAGTTATGACAAAGTCAAATTCAATTTTTCCATACTTACCGTAAACCTTCATATGTGCTGCCATCTAGTGTCCGTCAACATAGCTGAATGGTTATAAAAGCTGTGTCGTTGTATCTTGAGAGCTTGATATTCAGTTTATAACAACCTATCTCTAGCTCAACAGCAACAGAAATGGTAGGACACTTAGTAGGAACTATATCTGGCATTTAGTCTTTTTTTTCTGAAAATCTACAGGAATGTGGATTATTTTATGAGGGACACATAAGTGTACAATTGGATAACATCGAGAAAAGTTATGATTGGTTTTTGCCAGTAGAGTTTGGTAATTTTTTACCCTAATTCAGACCCTAGTCACAGCATTTTCGTAGTACATTATCTATTAAACATTCACTATTTCCGAACTTTTAGTGAAATCTATGAGGAACTGATGAGACAAAGAGCCAGATTCTCTGAGTGTTTGTTCTTGTCGAGATGGAAATGAGGTCGTATTCAAAGCTAAGCTGCAGATGTAAAGTGCCTAAACGTCCCAGGTGTGGATGTGATCATATGGCACACCAGTTGATCTAAACGTTAGATGTAAGAGAGGTCAGAGCTCTAGCGGAGGAGGTGTTTTCAAGCGTCCAAAGATAAGTAAACCTGCGTATAGGAGTGGTAAACTTATGGATGTATCCAACGACTTGCCCTCAAATGGGGATGAGAGCAGAAAGGAGAGAATAGTCTGAGATCGGTTAAGAAACTGAGAATTTAAAGACTTTTACTGAGAGAAGTACAAGAACAACATTACAAGGATAAGAGGAAGGAGATGAGTACAGCGAGTTGACTTAACACAGGTAAATTCTTCTCTGAAGCAACTTTGACAGGAACTTCGGACTCTTCAATAGGTCGAATCACCACTAGCAGTCTCCTCTGAAGTTCAAAAGTTGGCCATTCACTCAACAGAATACTTCAAAAGATGATCATGATGGATTACTTTTGGCTTGGATTATCTGTCCTTCTGGATTTTATAAACACATAACTGACTTTTTAAGTACAACATGTGGTCCTTCCCAACACCTGCTTAATTTAGGAGTTTGTACTCTCTTGTAGTATTGATTGTACAGCCATACCATGTCATCTTTATAAAATCCAGTTTTATCACAGAAATTTTCACTTTATTACTAGTTGATGTAATTCTTTCCTGGGTTAAAGTTATGTATGGCATCAGTGGTGCTTTTTAGTCTTCTGTGTATTCTGTACAAAGCTCTGCTTAGTGATTACCTTCAGAATGTGAGCACAAACGTCCAATAGAACTATTAATTCTCTCCCAAACATTAGTGATGCTGGTGTGTTGCATGTAGCTTCATGTACTGCCGTTCGATAGCTCATAAGTAACAGTGGAAGGTCTTGATACAACATATTAGGATGTCCTTCCATATAAATGACTAATTGATTTAAAAGTGTACATTTGTATTTCTCCCCATTCCATCAGAAGATGGACGAAGGGTTGTTCCTGTTGTCCTTGTCTTATGGGGCTCCAAAGATTTGACACATCTTCACACAAAAAAAGGCTAATTCAAAGTTTAATCCTTGATCTGAGTGAAGATCCATAGACATATCAAATCTCGAAATAAATTCATTGACGAGTTTCCTTTCTAGAGCTAATGTTTCCTGGTTAGGAATAGCATATTATTCTGGCCACTTGGTAAACTAGTCCATCACGACCATGATATATTTATTCCCACTGTTACTCTGTGGGAAACTACTAAGAACAATTCTCTGAAGTACCGTTCTACCGTAATACTACTGTAGTTACCTGTACTGTTTCTTTTGTGAATATCTTTTACTCACAACATACAAGGGTTGTCCGAAAAATTCGTGGCCCGACTTGAAATAAAATCTGGAATGTGTTAAGTTTGAACCTTTTTATGAGTAAACAACCCGTAACATATAACTTAACCAGCTTATTTAGTGTGTTGCGTATTTTTGAAGGAAAGAAAACGTCCTGGAGAAGATCAAACTTCATGCCATGATCAAGTTTTTGTTAAAAAGAAAATGACACCAAAAAAATCCACAGAACATGAAAACAGCATTAGGAGAGGGCGCTCTGGCATAGTCAACCGTGAAAAAGTTGTGTGGTGAGTTTACGGTAGAGAATCATGGGAAAATTACCCGAGGTCAGGGTGGCCCTCAACATTGACCACATGAGAAACTGTAAATAAATATCATGATTTGGTTATATATGATAGAAAAAAATGCCACTAGAAAGTTAGCAGAGGAAGTGGGAATCAGTAAAACTACTGTAGCAAACATTTTAAATGATAGTTTGGGCATGAGTAAAGTTAGTGCTAGATAGGTTCCAAAAATGCTGTCACCTGAGTAGAAACCAATCCAAATTGTTGAAAGCCAATGCCTACTCTAAAGGTTTTAATAGATTCGTAATTAAGGATGAAACTTGTGTTCACCACTTCAACCCAGCAACAAAAATGAAAAGTTTGCAATGGAAACACCGAAGTTCACCCACTTCAAAGATGTTCAAGTCACAACCCTCTGTCTAGAAAGTCATGGCATATTTTTTTGTGATGCTAAGAGTGCTTTACTAGTTGATTATTTGGAAATGTGTCAAACCATTACAGGAGGTTACTATGCATCCTTAGTCAACAAATTGTGTCAAAAAATCTAAGAAAAGAGAAGCGGATTGCTCAAAACAGGTGTGATTTTTAATCAGAACAAAGCCACAGGTTATAAATCGTGTGTTGCTTTGAATGATATCCATGATACTGGCTTTGAATTACTCAGTTACCTCCTTACTCACCGGCTTTAGCTCCAAGTGACTTTCTTCTCTTCCCTAACCTTAAACATTTTCTCAAAGATCGAAGATTTCAGACTGATGATGATCTCATCTATGCCGTCCAGTTATGGATTGGGGACCAAGAAGAAGACTTTTTTAAGAAGGTCATAAAGGCCTTAGAGCACCGCTTGTGCAAGTGTATAGAGGAGATTAAGTCAAAAAAAGAAATCATAGTTGAGCTAGTATCTCTTTTCCTTATAGGTCGGTCCACAAACTTTTAAGATACCCTTCACACGATTTATACCAATTCTATATTTCCACTGCACCCAGCACAGTAGAAACGTTTTCTTACTGTACCCAGTGTCTTCTTAGTACCTAAGTGGTCAGCTGTTGGAAGGTTGTGGAGATGACAGAGTGCTTCTATATGGAGAGTCAGTGGAAGAACAGAACGTAGACATTATTTCTATCCTCTAGCATCTTCCCATTTCCGACATATCAAGCCTTCTCACACCCATAGTGAATACCATTGTGTTCTGGTACATCTTTATCTTTGGGCTATATACATGGAGTGACTGTTTGACACGAAGGTTCTTTTTCTACACAACTATTCATCCGCTGAATAACTGGTTTCAAACACGTATATTTTGCCTGAGCATCTTTCATTTGAGTCTTAGACCACATTAGCTTTTCATCATCACTTGGCGATGTCCCATCTCGAAGTATATTCTGTTACACTTTAGGTTGATTATCTTTACTGTCTCATGATTCTCTATTTTCACAGTGTTTACATTATTCATTAACACGTGGTCTTTGGGATAATGCATCACTAATTCCGTGGTTACGTCCAAGGTAATGCAAAATGTTAAAGTTGTACTCATGAAGTTTCTAAAGCTACTTGGCCAACTAGATTGCAAAATCAAAAATCAGCTAAAGACTGCTGTGGTGTGATGAAATCGGAAACAAAAGATAGGTAAAAACGTGTACCACAAAAAATGGCTAACGTTAAATAGATGTTTTAACTTGTGTGCTTGGTATATGTTTTGATCCTTCTTTTGTTTTCGATTTACTGAAAAATTCACCAGTCATTTCAAAGTTGCGTGACCTGTCGAGAGTGTAAACTTTTGTCCGTTTAAGTAATGACGGAAACCACTTAGGACTACACTTAGTTGCTCTTTCAGCATCATTTGTTGCCTTGATAAAGTAAGTACTCTAATGTTCTTTTCTGTGTATGGTTGATTGTGTCGACAAGTGAAAAATTATTAGATAATTGAACTTTTTAACCTTAGTATTTTAGTTATTATCTAAAATAGTCATCATAAATTTTTTATTGTACCAATTTATTCAAAACATAGAATTTTATATAAGTTGTTTTTAGCCAATACCCAGTAAGCTTGTTTAGATAGTCGTTGTTTCGCGGGTTACGGTTGGAGGTTCATTGTGATTGTTAAAGTAAGGTGTTATAATTAGAATATAGACAAATTTAATCATAAATATAGATAATTTCTCATGTATTTTAATGTACTCTACGTTAATAATAATGGTGCTTGCACCAGATATTTTGTAAAATAATGATTTGCCATTTTTAGAAAATTGTACATACTTCGTTGCACTTTAATTAAATAAGGCTTAACTACGCTGATGAAAAGTTAGGCCTAAGTTTAGTTTAAGAGGAGGAGTTATTTCTAAAATTTGTTTTACAGTTTTAGGCTAGAAGGTTTGTTTAGACCTCACATTACGACTGTTCAAAGTTTATTTAAATGTTATGTTTTAACTTGACGATGTATTAATTGTAAATTATATGCATGGATTGTTTCATAACAATATTGTAACATAATAATGGTTGGAGACGGCTTGAATGGGTAAAAGAAAAACTTTATTATTAAAGTTTTTCTT